>NC_043969.1:417500-520746 GCF_902148855.1 Sphaeramia orbicularis
TTAGAATATGTTAAAATCTGAGAAAACATCAGATTAGCAGCATTAAAAATGTTTTTATTTCATTGTTTTCATATCACTTTCTGATATTGGGATTTAAACGTGTTTCTTTACTTCAAAAATGTAATGCGCGGACATTTTTGTAACTCAATGGAAAAAAAAAAATTGATTGTATTGTTTTTTTCATGCCCAAGGAGGACTAAAAACACTCAAGAAAAAAAATTTGACTAAGGTTCTTATAATTCATGCATGAAAGGGTTAAAATAACAACAAAAAAATTCCACATAAAGTGTAACGTTAATATATTATGTTTTAATATAGTGGGGACATGGCCATAACTAACGCTGGCGTGAAACGAAAGTGGAACTTTACGTCCAACCCCTGGGTTCTATTCCTCTATTATACAACGTGTGTGTGTGTGTGTGTGTGTGTGTGTGTGTGTGTGTGTGTGTGTGTGTGTGTGTGTGTGTGTGTGTGTGTGTGTCAGACAGAGCTAGTGGAAGTGTTTTGCGGTTTTCTTTCTCCTGAATATGAACTATGAACATACTAATGAATTGTTTATGAAATCCCATATTATGAAATTTAATCATTTGGTTTATTATAAAATAATGCAAATAATGTCTAAAGCCAAATTAAAGTGACTCCCTGTCTGTGTACAAAAGTTCTTCTAAACACAAAAGTCTAAATATGATTTGCGAGATTTTTGTAAATTTGTTGAACAAAAAGCACAAAAAGAGACAAAAAGCAGATGTATATGTGTTGTTGGAGTTAAACTATGGAATGAGTCCAGCATGGATTTAAGAATGTGGAGCCCATTTTTGATATTTAAAAAAATGGTATGTAAGGAAATTTTTGAAGGATACGATTGTTAAGCTCTAATAAGTAATAGGTAAACAATTTTTTGATTCTACATTCAATTACCATTAATTTGGTGGTTCAGTTTTCTATTTCTCTGGTTTATTTTCAGCTTTTTATGTTTCGCTTGTTTGTTTGGATACGTTGGGGTTTTTTTGTTTTGTTTTTTCCTATATTGAATGCTGGGTAGCTGAATTTGTTCTGTAGGACAGGCATTAATATAAGCATTTGCTTCTGCCTGGGTCTTTTCAGTCATTAACCTGTTGGTAATGTTCATAGTGTTTGAAGTGTTGTTGTTGACACTGGTTGTATTATTATGTGATGACTGAGTAAAGAATTTCATCATCATCAGCCCACAGTGATCCCAAACTGGACTGGACTGATGGCAGAGGGTCTTCAGTCTCTTCCTTCCAGGTTCACATATTTGTTGTTTTTTTTTTAATCTTATATCAGCTGCTATTTCATATTTCAGGTCAATGTGCGCTCCTTCAAAATGTCCGTGTAGAACTTGTGCGGATGTAAAGTTCCGCAGCACGTCTTTTGTTCCTTTTTCTCATCATACTGTGCTGTTTGGGTACAGCTGTGGACCGAACCGAACAGGTGCGTACCGAAACGGTTCGGTTCGGTATGTGTACCATTACAGGCCTACTGAAAAAGTCACCTGTTCTTCATTTTTCTCTGTTTCTGATATAAAAACCCTCAGCTTTAATCTGAGCTTTTATGACCATCTACAAGATCAGTAAATTAAATATTGGAAAATACATAAATAGGATAATATTAAAATCAATGGTGGATAATCACCTTAGAAAGGTGAAATGTAGAGAAACATTGGTTTGGGAGCTGACACAAAAGTAGCTCTGGGTCTTTATGGGTTAATATGTTGGAGATGTATTTCTGGAAAAGCCTCAGTTTGATAGGGAGCATAAATGTTGGGTTGTGTTTCAGTGGAAAAAGGTCATGTGGTCTGAGGAGTCCAGATTGACCCTGTTCCATAGTGATGGACACATCAGGATGAGAAGAGAGGCGGATGGAGAGATTACCCATCATGCCTGGTGCCTACAGTCCAGGCCTGTGGGGACAGTGTTAGGCTCTGGAGGTCTTTCAGTTGGACCAGGTCTAGGTTCAACGTAATGTGTCCATAAAGAGTCCAGCTGAACCTGAACGGACAGGTCTGAACATCTGAGGATTATTTTAACTGATGACACAGGATGACAAAATAAGAACTCAACAGGGTCAGACTGTGAAAGAGTGACATCATTTTCACACATCCACTGACCACCCCCGAGTCCAGACCTGAACCCCACTGAGGAACTGTGGGATGTGGCCGAGTATTTATGCAGCAGTCTGACTGTTCCATTGCATGAACCAAACTGAAGGCAGTCCAACAAAATACTGTGTTCTCTTTTGTTGACTGGGCAGAGTGTTATTTCAGTTAGACAGAAGTCATCCAGGACACATTCAGACCTCATACCTACCTGTGTGCAGAGGGCAGGGTGTGGAACATGCATATAAAAGTCAATATCTTTCAAATTCTGAAATAATCACATCCACTGAATGTGATTGTAATAAAATCTGTTTTCAACAGAATTTCTCGCACACAACGGTTTGTCACTTACAGAGTTAGAGTTATTTCATAAAGATACATGAAGCTTAAAAAATAACAGTTGCAGGTGCACACACTTCGTGCTGAAATAAAATGTAAACACGGTCTTATCAGTAGATTCATCTGTTCGACTCTGTTTCACAAATGTCATGAGAACAGCCACAGTTGTTAACGGTCACATTAACCCTAGGGCGGGGTCAAGGGTGTCACAGATGGACCGCCCACTACTTTTTAAGGCATAACTTTTGAACCAGACAAGTTTAAGGCAAATATTCCACATAAGTATAAAGGTCTAAATGCCATCTGAAACATACACAAAGGGCAAAATTTAGTTTCAAAGATTTTTAAATGCAAAATATCAAAAACTACTGCATCACGGATGGACAAAAAATTAATGTCTGTTTTTTGCCAGAATTCCAAAGTTCTCCAAAGTGAAGTTCCTCTGACATTTTCATCCTCAAATGTATTCAGTATAAACCTTAAAGCCTCTATTTTACAACCAAAAAAATGGTTATGGAGGAAAAAAAATATTTGATCAGACCTAAATAGAAAGAGTTTAGACAAATGGCAGCGTCACAGATGGACAACAAAAGTAAATATCAAATTAAACATTTTTTAATTTCAATTATCAATATCATATACTTTTTTTTTTTTTTTTTTTTTTACACAATATTTACAACATACAAATAATATTAACATTATATTCAAATGTATTTGGCATAGATATATGCATTTATTAATTTTAAACACTGAGTTTAGAATATGACACAAATAATATTATAGTCAAATATAAATGTATTTGGAATAAATTCAGTTTATTTATAAGAGTTTATAAAATGAACCCAGAATGGTGGCACAAAACTGTGTCACTTTCCAAACATTCACATTCATGAAACTCCTAAAAAAAAAAAATTCACAAAGTTTTTCTCATTTCAAAATACATTTTCCTGGAAATATAATTACCTACCCAAAAATATAAGTCTGGTATAGATTATTGTACTTTTATTTTTTGGACCAGATGTTAGCCTTCCCTTGACTCCGCCCTCTACAGTTATTGCATAAGCCGGCTCACTAACTGACTGAACAGTTTTACAGTAGTTTTCAAATTTCATTTAAAGCTCTACGTACACTGCAAAACTGTGGTTTTTCAGTAAAACTCTGCTAATCAGTGGGTGTTCGGCTGAATATAAGAGAGGTGTAGATTGTAATGAGGTCAGGTATCCCCCAACTCCACAGGTCTATGGAACTTTTAAGCTTCTCTGAGCTCATTGTTATGCTTATGGTCAGCTAATTCTGCTCTCATCAACCTTGTTTCTTTTCTTTAAATTAGTTTTAGCTGAACTCTGTGACACCTGTCCCTTTTCAGGTATGTAAAGATCTAGTCAAGTCAATACTTTGTACCAGCAGTGGTAGTGAATGTGTAGTGGGTATCAAATCAGATAGGAACCTTTAAGGGGGGTGTCAAAAATGCATAGAAGACTGTTTTTGCTTGTGTCCTCTTAGACTTAACATTAATTACTGAGGGCCTCTTAGCCTACAGTTCACCGAGTCTGCTCGTCAACCTGATTGTGCAACAGAAACTAACAGCACACACACAAAGTGAATAAGAAGGTTAGTGAACATTCAGAAGCTGAAGAATTCAGAAATATTTGATCAGTCTACAAACCATAATGATCACAAAGGAATAATAATAATAATAATAATAATAATAATAATAATAATAATAATAATGCTTCATGACTAGGGATGGGAATCGAGAACCGGTTCCCAGTAGCTTGATTCCTTGGAATCGTTTGCCTGTCTGCTTATTGATTCAGCCTTCGTTGTGCATGCCCGATGATGTCACACTTACGCTGCATTGTTTTGGTCAGAATGTAGCCAACATGGCGTTGAAGCAGAAACTGTCTAAAAAGATGACACCAGATCCACTTACTTGGAACACCTGCAAAGCTTCCATTTCTTCAAACAGGTGGAATCCCTCCAATATGTTCAAACATTTGTCCACAGCATGTGATTCATTTACAGGAATGTCACGTATTTGATACTTAGTGGCGCTTGTGAATGTAGCAGCAGAGTGAACGCCGGGCCGGTTCCGGTGCGGGCAACAAACGTCATAACTCCTCAAATACAAGTTTCCAAAAGTAGGGGAAAGGAAATGAGGTGCACAACAACGGGAGACAAGCCGAGCCGAGTCAAACTGATTCCACGAAGTAGAAATGCGGCAATAGAGGAATTAGTAAAGAGTCTTTAGTTTCGCTTTCACTGTCCCCCGAACACCCCCAACTGGGGCTGGCGTCATCTGTTATTATTATATGTACATACTGTATATGTTATATTTTCTGTGCAGAGATGGACATTTAAAAGACAATTAATGCAAACACACCTGTTTGTACTCTTTTATTCCCTAACCCAATGAGAATCGATAAGAGAATCGATAAGGAATTGGATCGATAAGCAATATCGATAATGGAATCGGAATCGTTAAATTCTTAACGATTCCCATCCCTATTCATGACAGCAGGATATTAAATATTTTATTTTAAATATTTTTACTGACAAAACTAAGGCTAATGAGGCCCCTAGCATTGAGTTTTGAGTTTATTGATTGATGCTTACAGTTAAAAAACTGAATTTTAGCAGAATTTATAAAAGATAAAACACACAGAGGTAAAACAGATAAAACATTTATGAAAAATCAACCAATAGATCAATTCTTCAAGCATAGAGGGGCTGTGTGTATACTCCCAGTCTGGGGTTACAGAGAACACCAAACCACAACACACCCTAACCCGGTGTTTTTCAACCTTGGGGTCGGGACCCCAAATGAGGTCGCCTGGAATTCAAATGGGGTCATCTGAAATTTCTGGTAATCGATAAAAATAAAAACTTATTAATAAAATACATGGTGAGTTGAGAGAGCCAATCCCAATCCATAACAAACTGTGGTTGTGAAACTGCAGCACTGTGGTTCTGTTTCTGTGTCAAATGTTCATTGTGGTCAGTTTCAGATGCTGCAGCTCTTTCATAATTCATAGTTTCAGTTCTTGTTTGTTCAGTATTAATTGTCCTCCTTGTAAATCCCAGCTGGACTGACTGGACAGATCCTGACCCTTTGTGCAGTAATCTACACCTGGATTTACTGCCTCTGTCCACAATAATACACATTATTAGGCCTGTAACGGTACACGTACCGAACCGAACCGTTTTGGTACACACCTGTTCGGTTCGGTACACAGCTGTACCGAAATGGCACAGTCTGTTGAGAAAAAGAAAAAGGAACGAAAGACATTGTTTGATGCGGAACTTTAAATACGCGCAAGTTTTACACGGACATATTTAAGGACGAATACATTGACCCGAAATACGAAATAGCAGCTGATATAAGGTAAAAAAAAAAAAAAATATGATGAGAACCTGGAAGGAAGAGATTGAAGACCCTCCACCATCAGTACAGTCCAGTTTGGGATCACTTCAGGTCCCGGTGAAAGACAACAACGAGGAAAGAGACGGAGATAAGACGAACGCTGTGTGGCCCCTGGGAGCTACGGTAGTTCTAAAACACACTAACTCTGTCTGTCTGTCTCTCACGCACGCTGTATACCAGAGGAATAGAACTCGGAGTTGGACGTTGAAAGTATATAAAAATGAAGTTTCACTTTCGTTTCACGCCAGCGTTAGTTAGGTTAGTTATGGACCGGACCGCACCCCCCCGGCTCCGACCAAAAACAAACAAACAAACAAACCATCCCCCAGACAAATCGCACCTTGCGTGTGCGCACACACGAGTACACAAAGTGTCCTAAACAGTTTGTTAGCTGTCCTAAAATAAATAATTTGGTTAAGTTTGTTGTCAATGTTGCTCTTCAGTTTGTTAAAACAGAATACCAGTTTACCCTCCTGTTAATGTTGAACTACATGCAGAATTTTTTGGTTGATATTTTTATGCAGAATGTGAACTGACAGAACTGTGATTAGATTTTTGTTGTTTGTTCAAAACTACCTTTCAGGGAAAAGTGTTATACTAATGTTTAAAATACATTTAGTAATATTAATAATTTATTTTATTTTCTATTTGATTTATAGCAGCAGAATTATATTACTCCTGTTTTTCTATATTCTATTGTGTCCAAAAATTGGGGGAAAAATGTTCAAAAATTCAAATGTATGAAATACATTTTGAGGGGTTTTCTTTCTTCCCGTACCGAACCGAAAAAAACCGAACCGTGGCTTTGAAAACCGAAAACGTACCGAACCGAAAATTTTGTGTACCGTTACAGGCCTACACATTATATAGACTAAATGTCCTCTAACATTAACATTTATTTGCAACATAGTATAGCAAACTATTACATGAACAAAAACAAATTAATTTTAGCAAGAAAAATGTCTGCCTTTTTAATGTCTGGGGTCGGCAGAAACTTGCGATGTTAAATGGGGTCAGGAGACAAAAAAGGTTGGAACCACTGCTGTAACCCTTCAGTCACCAGTTTTCATTACCACGGTGCATTTTTAAAGGCTCTGTTTCTCAGTATGACACTAAAGAAACTTGTTGAGTTTAGTTTAATACATTTAACAGTGACACACACAAAAAAAATTCATCTCATAAGATGCATTGTACAAGGTTTAGACTGTAGTTCTTTTCCATCTGCAGTCCTTTGTGCAGCACAAATCTAAAACAATTGCATATCCAGGTCCTCAGAGGTACCACTACTCTAATAGTACAAATGCGATTGTACATACAGTATTCTGTATAAACAAGGACAAAGCCTTTTTAGAAGCGTTAGCACCAGCACTCCTTTGACCACCATGTCCACCATTGCATGAAATTGCCTCTAGTACAATGGAGACAAAGGCAAACACTTTGAACACTGTTTTTTTCCCATCCACATGGCAATGTTACAAAGAGTTTCTAAATATATTTACAATGGAGGGAATTTTACCAGCATTCTCCAAAGGTTCTGCTGAAAGGCCAGAATGCACAGAAAAGGATGCATATTATAAAAGAATAAAATGTTTTATCTACAGGTAAAGAAAGCCTGTGTTTTCTACACTGAATTACAATAAACCCAAATCACCTCTAGTTGTTTTGGTTTATTACAGGTATTATGAAGTCGAAACAACCTCATTGATCATTGAATTTTGTGGTTCTAAATAGGGCTGTAAGAAATTATCAGTTCTGCAATATATCACAATATTTCATTTCACAATACTGTATCGATATTTAAAGGTACCATATTGATATTTTTAGGCAGTTATTCAAATGCAGATATGGCAGAGGTTCATTTTTGTCTTTTCATTTTTTTTATTGTTTTTAACGTATTTATTATAATTTAACCCTGTTTAATTAAATAATGGTTATTTGAAGCATTCTAAAAGCACTTTTTACTGTCTGAAAGGCAGATGGGAGCTCCTTTGTTGGGACTGCACAAAAATACTGTTGTGATGTTAGTTGTGAACTAATAGAATATGAACATTTGAACAGGATCTGAAACTGGAATGTCTATAAAACAGAATTTCAGTTTGAACACAGGAACATTTGGTGATAGAACATTAGATCCTGTTGGGATCAAATAAAAATGTGTTTAGTATTTGTGCATTTTTCTGGTGTAATTCAGTTCTTCAAGAAAAAAATCTTTAAAATATATACTTAAATGAACAAATGAATGTAAAATGAATACATTATAATATAAATAATAAAAAAAAATCTTAATTAAAAAAAAAATTGTAAAAAAAAAAAAAAAACAATAAAAATTTGCCTTTTTAACAGTATCGTGATATATCGTATAGTGATTCTAGTATTATGACTTGCATCGCATCGCCAGATTCTTGCCAATACACAGCCCTAGTTCTAAATCCAAACCATCCTCTGGACTCTCCAATAATGTTTACAGCCACTGAGCGTCTGGAACCGGGCTTGACGTCCCAGCTGGGTGTCACTGTGGTCTGACGCACCACTGACCCCCCCTGCCTCACCCACCCTGTCCCATCCTCATCTAACCCCCCTGCAGCGTATCAAGCCCCATTAACCCCCCTCCCTCCTCTCTGCAGGCTCCCTGTGTGCTTAACACATAGGCGTTAGCGTAAAAGATGTGCCTGCTCCTCTAGATGAGCTTTGCACAGTTTAATAGAGGTCTTGGAGAGGTCCACATTAATATAGTAAGGCTGCTGAGAGGAAGGAGGCCATGAGTTACACCTCCCACTCCCACACACCAACACCCTGTCTCCACACATTTTTTAAATCTTTATTTCTTTTCTTTTTTTTTTTTTTTTTTTTTCTTAATAGTCAGGTCATTTGGCGGTGTGGTGACATGTCTGTCCTCACGTTGCTGGTACAATCTACACTCTAACCCCACAGCTGGGCCATAACCTCCTCCTCTCTTTTTTGCGCGTTGACAGCAGTGGTCAAACAGCCACAGTAAGGTGACGACTTATGCTGCCTTTAGCACTACTGCTGATGTGTTGAACAAAGCCTTTTGCACATGGGCCAAAGACAAACACACTGGCACAGGGAGCACTGTCTGTTTTTAACACAAAGCTGAAAAATTAACAGGACAAGAGCATCTTATACATATATATATATATATATATATATATATATATATATATATATATATGTCACAGTAGAGATTGAAATCCAGTAGGATTCCTAATCCTACTAGGACAGATAGTAATTTTAGTAAGACATTAGGATCTGAAGATTGGAATTCCAATCTGTCCTAGGAGAATTTACATTCCTACTAGGACAGATTGTAATTCTATTTGGAAGTGGGATCTGAAGATTGGAATTTTGGAATTTCAGTCTGTCCTACGATTTCGCCATCACCATTCCAGCTGAATTACTTTCATATCTTAGATACAGTATATGGCCCTTAGGTCAATACACATTGCAACCAGGATGCCAGCTGTCCTATCTGGTCCAACCTTATTCAATGGCCGTTTGTAACTGTCATTGGTATGTAAATGAGACACATTTGTTTTCAGAAATCGGTAGAATTTGAAAAACGTACCTGTAAACAACCCGTTGCCATGGCAACATACAATTTTATTATTATCTAATTGTTGCCAAGCCATTCAGAAAATGTACGATGTTAAAGTTGGCATTGGCATTTTGCTGCCCCCTGGTCTAGATGGTAGGGTTAAAAGTAAAAGAAACAACAATATTCTTACAAACTATGATTTTATTCAGAATTTACACAGACTTTGAATCTAATATTCTATAGCTAAGCTTCAAAGACTTTTTCTACGACTTAAATGTGCTGCATACTACTCACTTGTTAAATGACAATAACCTTAGTCTATAGTACTAACTTCAAAATTTCAAACAAGTAATACTACAGAGGTTTTGTCAGTTGTTTTTTTCTAATACTTAAAGGTGCTACATACTACTCAATAGTGACACTAACGTTAGTCTACAGCTAACTTCAAAATTTCAAACAAGTAATACAAAGGTTTTTCCTTACACTGATATAGATATGAAAGATATGAAAATAATTCAGCTGGAATAGTGATGGCGAAATTGTATGCTTACCTATGCTGAAATTGACTGGAATTTTGGCTGTGAAATGATTCAGTCTATTTTCCTTACATTTTGATATAATCTGACATTCTCCTAATAGAATTCAAGATTGTCCTGACAGAATTCTTATATTTTTTGCCGTATTTTTCCAATCTTCAGATCCCACTTCCAAATAGAATTACAATCTGTCCTAGTAGGATTGCAAATTCTCCTAGGACAGATTGGAATTCCAATCTTCAGATCCTAATGTCTTACTAAAATTACTATCTGTCCTAGTAGGATTAGGAATCCTACTGGATTTCAATCTCTACTGTGACATATATATATATATATATATATTAGGGCTGCACGATTAATCGATTTTAAATCGAAATCGGATTTTTTAATTAGGACAATTTTTAAAAAAGGGAAATCGTAAAATCGATTTCTTCTCTCTCATGCCTCCGGGCCGCGCGCCTCCGCGTGCCCGCGGGCTACCGTAGGCTCTTCCTGTGACAGCGGTCTTTCACAGAAGTCCGTGTAATGACCGGACGTTAAATCTGTTCATGAATCCACAGTACTTATACCAATATAAGCCGTGGCTTCACGCACGGATCCCGCAATTGAAATATAACTGCAAGCGGATCACTCATCTTCCGTTGTCCCGGATCCGTACCGTACTGTCTTCTTCCGAACCGGGTCCGGGTCTCGGGGTCATCAGCCTCAGCAGAGGAGCCCACACAGCCCTGTGCCCACACACATCCACCAGCTCCAGGATAGAATCCCTCCAGTGTGTCCTGGGTCGGTCTATTCCACGCACGGATCCCCCAGTTTAAATAGAACCATATGGGGATCACTCATATTAACCTGGTCCACGCACACACGACTGATGCCTGTCACTGACTGACACTGGTATCACTTCTGTGGGCCAGATACCCAGAAAAGAAAGAAAAAAAAAACTTTTTTTTTTTTTTAATAATTAATTTAGGCCTCTTACTTGCTAAATTTTTCATTCACAAATGTAAGTTCTGTAACACAAAACCAAATATTATTTATGTTTTGTAAGATGTTGAAATTTATTTAAAGCTGTTAGATAAATGTGGAAACAAAAAGGTTGTAACAACTACCAGTATTTGCTCTGATTTGGACATTTTCTTATAGTGTATTCCCCCTGACAAACTTATGTTATTTTCTTGTTGTATACATTGTTTGTATACTCTACTTCATTTCAAAGATTTAATGAAGAGAAAAAACAAAACTGTAGGTTCATCACGTGATCCCATCACAGCTTTGAGGTCAGAGCAGTGGCTTGCATTGTGGGCTGCTCACGAAAACGACATGTTGACTGCTGTTGCCTTTTCTAGTTATACCCAAAAATCGAAAATCGAGTTTTTAGAGGAAAAAATCGGGATTTTTTTTTTTTTGCCAAAATCGTGCAGCCCTAATATATATATATATATATATATATATATATATATATATATATATATATATACATATATATATATATGTACACACACACACACACATATATATATATATATGCGCCTACTAGGGATGGAACTGTATGAAAATTTCATATCACGGTTATTGTGACCAGTATTATCACAGTTGTCATTATTATCTCGGTATTGTTGAACTTGTGCTCAAAATGTAAAAAAATACTAATACACACACTGAAATAATTTAACCAAAGTTATATTAACAAAAAAAAAACAAACAAAAAAAAAAAAAAACTAATAAAATAATTGGCACAATGTCCCTTCTGTTGCAGAAACATTCAAATATTAACCCTTAGTGGTCTGAGTCTATTTTGTCCGTTTTTCAGTCCTTTTGATTTTGCCTTTATATACTACCTAAACAAATGTTTACTATACCCATGTTTGGGATCTGTTTTTTCAGCACAACTTCATCTATATCATCTGTCTATTATTTTTTTCACTTTAACCTACTATAAAAACATAAAAGGACAAAAAACACAAAAAAATATAAAATCTGATTAGAAAAATGTATATACTTTATTGTATAAATAACACACAGATGCTTAACAAACCTTTTCAAAGCCTTTAAAAGTGAATATTGGTTCCGAATATTAGGTATAGAAAATTTAAATTGTAATTAAAGCTGCAAGCAGCATTGGGCGGGACCTCGCACCGGGCGCTCCGCCTCCCCCGTGATCCGCCTCCCGTGACCATCCACACCTCAGCTCCACTCACACCTCTCCGTCCCCATACCAGTTCCCACCCTTTAGTGTCTGTCCTCCTTACATCTGTACAGAACACCAGCGACCCTCTGCTGAAGCCACCATCACCTTTAAAATGAGACTTTTAATTTGGAAACCCTACTGTGTGTATGTGCATTTGTTTTGTATGTGAGAGAAAGAATCAGTTTGAAAAATGAATTGAAATTGTGTGAATAATTGAGCATTAAAGTGATGATTTGTCACATTTAAGGCTTTTATTTTGGAAAAACCCTATTGTGTGAGCATGTGTGTCTGTGAGAAAGAGTACTTTTGAATGAAGAAACATTGTACAAACAGTTGAGTGTTTGGTCATAAAAATGAAAAGAAGTTATGTAATAGACATTTTGTATTATTCTTAATTGGGGTTTTATTTTGAAAAAATGTACTCCGTGTACTTTTGAATGTGTACAAAAGTTTCAATATCCACAATATAATACAGTAAAACCTGTTTTAAAATTAAAAAAAAAAAAAAAAAAAATTTTGGATGGCCAGGGTCTTGAACCTGGGTCTGCTTGGTCAATAGGCAGCTACATGAACCACTGCACTATAAACAGACACTCACAAGTGTGCACCAGGAAGAGTTTTAAAGGGACTTTGTCATTGTGAAAAGTGACAGTAAACATAGTCTTCAAAAAATCGCCATTATTCCATAACCGTAGGTCGTATCTGAAAAATTCTTTCACTTTTGGATTCTGCAGACTTGTGGGAATTTAATGAGGTATAGCTTTTTTCTCAAACGTCTGAAATAAATAAGCAGTAATTGGAGAAACGTAGAGTAACTTTCAAAGGCAGATTGCCAACTTCCTGTTGGAGTTAGCTCATGAGTGTCAGTGTATGATTTGTCGGCTCAATCAGACCAACATTTTGGCATTTGTTTCATGTTTCTGTGACATTCCTACTGGCCGCTAGGGCAGATTTTGTGTGTTTTTTGTACATAGGTGGCACTACAGAGTCCATTTTGGCACCCAAGGGGTTAATTTTGATATTGAATCAAAGTGTTCACCAGCCATGAAATACATGGCAAATTTGGTGAGTTTTGGAGCATGTTAAGGGGGTCAAATGGCAGTCTAAAGTAGAAAAAGTATGAAAATAAACAAATTGCTATAAATCAAGAACCGTACATGCTATCTCAAATTTTTTTGCATGTGAGCATTGTGGTTAGTCCCATGAACGCGTAGATATGTCACATGTGGGGAAAAATTTCAAAGTGAAAAATGAGTTCTAAACATGGCAACTTTGCGGGCTTGTAAAAACAAAACTAAGACAGTTATGGAAAAAGTGTGAAATCATTTTACTGAGGAGGGTTAACTATATCTTTTGGTGCTATTTAGAAGTCAATACGACAAATGGTGTCATCGGAGTTAGTTTTGAAAATTTTATTTTGAAAGGCATATTGCGAACTTCCTGTTGGAGACAGGTCATCAGTGTGAGTGGATGATTTTTAGAGCACCGTCTAACCAATATTTTGGCACTGGTTCCATGTCTCTACGAAATTCCTACTGGCCACTAGGGCATTTGCCTTATTTTTTCATATAGGTGGCGCTAGAGAGCCCATTTTGGCACCTATGGGATTATTTTTTTCATTTTATCAAATTTTTCGCCAGTCCTGACATGTGTGCCAAATTTGGTGAGTTTTTGAGCATGTTTAGGGGGTCAAAATCCAGGTCAAAGTGACGGCGGAAAAATAATAATAAATTAAAGCTGCAAGCAGCATTGGGCGGGACCTCGCACCAGGCTTTCTGCCTCCCCCATGATCCGCGTCCCCCGCGATCCGCCTCCCGTGACCGTCGACACCTCAGCTCCACTCACACCTCTCCGTCCCCATACCAGTTCCCACCCTTTAGTGTCTGTCCTCCTTACATCTGTACAGAACACCAGTGACCCTCTGCTGAAACCACCATCACCTTTAAAATGAGACTTTTATTTTGGAAACCCTACTGTGTGTATCTGCTTTTGTTTTGTATGTGAGAGAAAGAATCAGTTTGAAAAATGAATAGAAACTGTATGAATAATTGAGCACAAAAGTGATGATTTCTCACATTTAAGGCTTTTATTTTGGAAAAACCCTATTGTGTGAGCATGTGTGTCTGTGAGAAAGAGTACTTTTGAATGAAGAAACATTGTACAAACAGTTGAGCGTTTGGTCATAACAATGAAAAGAAGTTATGTAATAGACATTTTGTATTATTCTTAATTGGGGTTTTATTTTGAAAAAATGTATTCCATGTACTTTTTAATGTGTGTAAAATGTCCAATATCCAGAATATAATGCAGTAAAACCTGTTTTAAAATGAATGGAGAAAAAAAAAAAAAAATTCCCATATCCACCTGGGACTTGAACCCAGGTCCTCTTGTTCAATAGGCAGCTACATGAACCACTGCACTACAGACAGACACTAGCAAGTGTGCACCAGGAAGAGTTTTATAGGGACTTTGTCATTGTTAAAAGTGAAACTAAACATAGTCTTCAAAAAATCGCCATTATTCCATAACCGTAGGTCGTATCTGAAAAATTCTTTCACTTTTGGATTCTGCAGACTTGTGGGAATTGAATGAGGTATAACTTTTGTGTCAACACCCTGAAATGAATAAGCAGTAATTGCAGAAACGTAGAGTAACTTTCAAAGGCAGATTGCCAACTTCCTGTTGGAGTTAGCTCATGAGTGTCAGTGTATGATTATTCGGGCTCAATCAGACCAACATTTTGGCATTTGTTTCATGTTTCTGTGACATTCCTACTGGCCGCTAGGGCAGATTTTATGTGTTTTTTAGTACATAGGTGGCGCTACAGAGTCCATTTTGGCACGCAAGGGGTTAATTTTGATATTTTATGAAAGTGTTCACCAGCCATGACATACATGGCAAATTTGGTGAGTTTTGGAGCATGTTAAGGGGGTCAAATGGCAGTCTAACGTTGAAAAGTATGAAAAGAAACAAATTGTTATAAATCAATAACCGTACATCCTATCTCAAAAATTTTTGGATGTGAGAGTTGTGCTTCGTGCCGTGAACGCGTAGATATGTCACATGTGGGGAAAAACTCCAAAGTGAAAAATGAGTTCCAAACATTGCAACTTTGCGGGCTTGTAAAAAAAAAACTAAGACAGTTATGGAAAAGGTGTGAAATAGTTTTATTAAGGAGGTTTCACTGTATCTTTTGGCGCTATTTAGAAGTCAATACGACAAACGGTGTCATCGGACTTAGTTGTAAAAATTTTATTTTGAAAAGCATATTGTGAACTTCCTGTTGGAGATAGGTCATAAGTGTCAGTGGATGATTTGTAGAGCATGATCCAACAAAAATTTTGGCAGTGGTTTCATGTCTGTGCGACATTCCTACTAGCCACTAGGGCAGTTACCGTTTTTTTTCACATAGGTGGCACTAGAGAGGCCATTTTGGCACCTATGGGGTTAATTTTTTCTTTTCATAAAATTTTTCGCCAGGCCCGACATGTGTGCCAAATTTGGTGAGTTTTTGAGCATGTTTAGGGGGTCAAAATCCAGTTCAAAGTGGCGGTCGGGAAAAAAAAAATTAATAATAATAATATAAAAACGAACGAAAAACAATAGGCCCTTGCTTGCAGGCAAGGCCTCTCACTGTGTGAGAGGGCCTTACCTTTCGGCTCGGTCCCTAATAAATTAAAACTATACTCAGATATTTGACATAAAAACAGATCTTTGCATAGGGTTTATTCCCCTAAAAGTGCGCTAATCAAACACGGTTATCATGATAATTAGAACTTAAACGGTAATACTAACCGTCTGTGATTTTACTGCTGTTTATCATTATACCGGTAATCATTACATCCCTAATGCCTACAATAATTTACTGTCATCCATTTACAGTTTTCCTATTTCAATCAATATTTTTGCAAAATACACTTTTAAACTGCAGTCCTGAAATTGTAGTCACACATAACTGTTTAACCATTTCTGTGCAGGTTTATTAAGAAATACAATCATAGATAAACATTTAATAGTTATTAAAACAAAGTTCTTTTTTGTTTTAAACATACAGCAACTGCAGGAGTCTGGATTCAGGGGCTGTGCACATGCAGCCGGGGATTTCATAAACGGAGATTTTTGTCTGCGTTTGTGTGTATCGTTTACACGACAACAACGGGCACACGCAAGGTTTCTAATAACTCCGGCCAAAGTGGAGATTTCTGCAAAACTCTGTGTTCACGTTTGCATGTAAATAGAGGGAAATGCAAAAATGGAGATTCTCAGATGGACGAAGGAAGGAAATACTCCAAGTTCACATGTGATGATCCCGTTTAGAGGAAGAGGATGGAGCTGATAAGTGAAGGCACAAGGATTAAAGGAGAAAATAAGGAAGGCTGGTGCTAGCGAATGTTAGCATCTTAGCTAATTAGCACTCACAACATCTGCTTTAACAGGATCTTTGTGTATTTACTTGATATAAAATAAGGCTTTTATGAGGTGTTTCCACATTGTCATACTTTGTATTTTGTTTATTTTATCTGTTTATCCTTTATCTGTTCTGTCCAGCTCAGTAAAAGGTAAATGAAGTCATCCTTTACGTCCGTGCACAGCAGTCTACATGAACTAAAGACAAAACATGAGTGAAAAACAGACGCAGCTGTTAACGACTACAGAACTAACACGGTTCCACTCGGAGTTCAAACCCGTATTTCATCCTCTCTTATCACATCAGAAAAGCAGTTTGTGATTGTAAATAAAGTCTGGCTCATCCATTTGCATTGCATTGTATTGGTTACACGTCTGGGATGCAGAAACTCAAACCCTCTCTCCAAATGTTCTCTATGTTATCTACACAAAACTCCTACTGTCTCTTAAGGAAACATAACAGGATCTGATCCTTCTGTGATAAATTCTATTAAAGGTGCAGGAGACTTTCGTCACCAATTTTTCATCAGATCTGTCAAACCTCAGTCATATTCTCAGTATCACCAATCTGTAAGTCTGTCTGTGATTACTCACCTGAATCTCTTGAATCACAGTGAACAATTTCAAGGTGTACTCCACCATAAACAAAGCATGTGCTTACAAACAGAGCAGGTAGGTCACTCGGGCATCTTCAGAATTTTGTCGTGACATGCATTGTGGGAAGCGGAGGTTCGCGCAGCCGCCTGGCAGCGGCAGCACAACCATATGATACCAAACACGATGCGGAAATGGCTGAAACGCAGAAATGGATGGAGGGATATGCATAGAGGGAAGAGGAGCTCCTGCCGTTACCACGTCGAGGCGGCTGCGCAAACCTCCGCTTCCCACAATGCACATCACGACAAAATTCCAAAGGTGCCCAAGTTACTTACCGGCTCTGTTCGTAAACACATGGTTTATTTATGGTGGAGTACACTTCGAAACTGTTCACCGTGAGGGAAGAGATTCAGGTGAGTAATGAAAGAAAGACTTACAGATTTGTGATACTGAGGATATGACAGGTTTAACAGATCTGATGAAAAATTGGTCAAGGAAGTCTCCCGCACCTTTAACATAAAGTGTATGTATGTATATAAATATATATATATATATATATATATATATATATATATATGTATATATATATATATATGTATATATATGTATATATATATATGTGTGTATATATATATATATATATATATATATATATATATATATATATACATATATATACATATATATATATATATGTGTGTGTGTGTGTGTGTGTATATGTGTATATACATACATATATATATATATATATATATATATATATTAGGCCTGTAACGGTACACGTACCGAACCGAACCGTTTCGGTACACACCTGTTCGGTTCGGTACACAGCTGTACCGAAACGGCACAGTGTTGAGAAAAAGAAAAAGGAACAAAAGACATTGTTTGATGTGGAACTTTAAATACGCGCAAGTTTCACACGGACATATTTAAGGACGCATACATTGACCCGAAATATGAAATAGCAGCTGATATAAGGTAAAAAAAAAAAAAAATGATGAGAACCTGGAAGGAAGAGATTGAAGACCCTCCACCATCAGTACAGTCCAGTTTGGGATCACTTCAGGTCCCGGTGAAAGACAACAACGAGGAAAGAGACGGAGATAAGACGAACGCTGTGTGGCCCCTGGGAGCTACGGTAGTTCTAAAACACACTAGTCTGTCTGTCTGTCTCTCACGCACGCTGCATACCAGAGGAATAGAACTCGGAGTTGGACGTCGAAAGTATATAGAAATAAAGTTTCACTTTCGTTTCACGCCAGCGTTAGTTACGTTAGTTATGGACCGGACCGGACCGCACCCCCCCCCCCACGCGCCCCCCCGGCTCCGACCGGCTCCGACCGGCTCCGACCAAAAAACAAACAAACAAACAAACCATCCCCCAGACAAATCGCACCTTGCGTGTGCGCACACACGAGTACACAAAGTGGCCTAAACAGTTTGTTCTCTGTCCTAAAATAAATAATTTGGTTAAGTTTGTTGTCAATGTTGCTCTTCAGTTTGTTAAAACAGAATACCAGCTTACCCTCTTGTTAATGTTGCACTACATGCAGAATTTTTTTGTTGATATTTTTATGCAGAATGTGAACTGACAGAACTGTGATTAGATTTTTGTTGTTTGTTCAAAAGTACCTGTCAGGGAAAAGTGTAATACTAATGTTTAAAATACATTTAGTAATATTAATAATTTATTTTATTCTCTATTTGATTTATAGCAGCAGAATTATATTATTCCTGTTTTTCTATATTCTACTGTGTCCAAAAATTGGGGGAAAAATGTTCAAAAATTCAAATGTATTAAAGACATTTTGAGGGGTTTTCTTTCTTCCCGTACCGAACCGAAAAAAACCGAACCGTGGCTTTGAAAACCGAAAACGTACCGAACCGAAAATTTTGTGTATGTGTGTGTGTGTGTGTGTGTGTGTGTGTGTGTGTGTCACAGTAGAGATTGAAATCCAGTAGGATTCGTAATCCTACTACGACAGATAGAAATTTTAGTTTGTCCTAGGACAAACTGAAATCCTACAAGAAATTAGGATCTGAAGATTAACCCTAACCCTAACCCCCCACCCCCCCCTAACCCTAACCCTAGGACAGATAGGATTTCAGTTTGTCCTAGGACAAACTAAAATTTCAATCTGTCCTAGTAGGATTTGTAATCGTACTAGGACAGATAGGAATTGTAGTTTGTCCTAGGACAAACTAAAATTCCTATCTGTCCTAGTACGATTACAAATCCTACTGGATTTCAATCTCTACTGTGACATATATATATATATATATATAAAATTCTGGTGATTGGGTTTAAATAATCATCACCCCTTATGATGAAAGTTAATATAATTTATGACCTATGACCTGACCACCCTCCTCCCTATAGTAGCACCTTCAGACCTAAATATTCATGTGTCCTTAAAAAAATTCAAACAGAGATGACCGGAAATGTACCAAAAACATTCCTGCTCCCTGAGGATGATCTTTCCTGGAAACATACAAAGACACACAGTGACTGCATCTTTGCTTCCTCTCACCAGCTTGTGAATTTTTTTTTTCTGCATGACATTTAATCAGTGAGCTTCTGTAGGACTGGACTAAGTAGTGCTGTGTTCTCTACACTTTCAAGTGTATATTGGTTGTCAACAGTAACCATCGAAGGACAATTTATATTGTTTCAAAATAATGGAAGGAGCCAGAAAGATGGAGTTCACAATCCTCTTGTTGTGACTTCCATGTTCCAATCCTTCAGGGTGCATGGGGTTTTATGACAAAGTTTATTTTATGCTTATGTAATGAACCATTAATGCATATAGGCCAATGCATGAAAAAAATACTTTGACAACAGCAATAACAGGGAATGATAATTCCAGGATGTGTTTGCATGGCTGAATAAGTTCAACACTGGTGAAAAAAAAAAAAAAAATCAACCCTGTTTTAATCCAAATATACACAATGACACACGTTACACTTACATGGATAAAAGAAACAAAGATGACTGTTGATGAAAAATTGGAATGGGACAGCAATTTTCTCTGTTTTAAGTGTAAAAACACTTTAAAAACTGAAACTATATAAATGTTAAAACAATTATGTGTATCTAGATTTTGACCGATTCTCCAAATTGTGTGTGGATTTTATTGATATACATTTATGTAGCAAATTTATCTGGAATTTACAGTTCAGAGAAATTCAACATCTGAATGCATATTGTGTTTTAGTGCCATGCAAACCTAACTACAGATACATATGTAAAATGTATACACGATAGGGATGCACCGATTCCAAAATTCTTAGCTGATAGCAATATTTAAAATGATATTTTGGCCAATAGCTAATGCCAATACTCTCTGCTTCTTTATTTAGTTTTAAAAAATGTACCTGCCAGAGGTTTCAATTGTGATATGAATTTGTAAAGTGCAAAAATTACACTGAAGTCAAATTTATTTTAGCCCAATTTGATCTCCAGTGACCAGTGAAATAATAGCAGAATAACCTATAAATAATGACAACTCCAAACTCTAAACTCAAAACATTTTAACAATATTACGCTTGTTACTAAATGCTTTGTGCCTTTTTAAATACTGTAGATCCACTGTGATCTGCTGTGCACACATATAAATGATAAGCTGAGGCATAATATTGTTCAAATTGCACTTTTTTTTTTTTATTTATTACACTTACATTTGCACATTTTTATACAGCTTTTATATTTCTAAATTTGACCCACAACTCAGTAACTTCCGAGTCAGACCAAATCAGATGTAAAAATGTCAACATGAAACCCCACATTTGGTCCATTTGCTTATTTCCAATTTTTAATTTGTGCATACAATCGAAAGAATGAAAAAAACTCTTTTTTTAAATTTTTGATTTGTACATGAACAATAAAATAGCGAGTCATTTTTTCGTTTTCCGATTGTGGATTCTCAATTGAATATAAAAAGAACGAATGATACACAGATTGGTTTACAATAGCGCTGGGCGAGTTAATGTGTTATTACCGCGTTAACGCATTCATTAAAAAACGCCAACAATTTTTTTTCATCTCCTGTTAATGCCATTTTATTCTAACTCCTATTCTTCTGCTTGTGTGTGTGTAGCGATTAGCTCGGCAGATAGACAACAGATTTACCAAGAAAAGCCGGATGTCAAAAACTTGTGTCCAGATCTGTTCCTGTAGACTCACTGTAAAACTGACACATACAAACAAAATATGTCTGAGTTCTGTTCACTGCCTTAGTACATTTACATGGCATTATACATTTAAATGAATGGGAAAAAGATCGCTAGCTCGATGCTAACTTGAATGGGAGAATCCAGACACACTAACGATTAGCATTTACAGATTAATTTAAGATTTACAACGCCTTTTTATCCAGCAAGAAAGGTTCACATCAGAGATATTTGATACTTTTCATTCTGACAACAACTGAACATAAAATATTCACAGACAAACGTTTTTGGGGCCAAACAGAGTGAAAGAAACGTGTCTGTTAGTTCCTTCTTATGTCTGAACTGACTACGGGAACACCGCAAGGACAAAACATACGCTAGTGCAACTTATTCTGACCACTAGAGGGCCCCCTTTGCTTGCTTTGAACAACTGAAAGTCCGTTGCTGTGGCTCTGTGAACACTCGTAGGTAAACAGGGGTCACAGGAACAGGGGGATGTGGATCAGGGTTGGTTTGACAATCGGTGTCATCATGTGTTTCAACCAATGACAGCATTTGGGATGGGCTTAAGACTCCTGTCAATCACTCACAATCGGAAATAAACTAGTGTGGACATAAACATGGAGAACAGTAGCAGTCTGTTCCACAGACATTTTCATTTTAAATGTCTTCAGATGGTGGGGGGGGGGAGGACACAGGTGTTTGGAAGAACTGACATGTGGAATTATTTTTATCACCGGAGTACTTCCAGTCTGAAATATCACTGAAAGGAAATACACGCTGTTGATGCCGGCAACCCCCCCTCATATAACTATGCGATTAATCGCAGAAATCCACGCGATTAATTGCGATTAAACATTTTAATCGCTGCCCAGCACTAGCTTCTAAAAGTATTCCAGTTATTGTGGTGTTGTTTTGGATGTTGGGGGCACAGGTATAGCAGTATTTCTTCACTCCGGCTCCATACTCCTGTCTCCATATTCTCTGATTGTTATTTCGGACTTTCCCGACTCCTCCATAATTCTGACCCCTTTCACCTTTATCAACTGTTGCCCATGCCTGTCTCTCCTCATCTCTCAATCTCTGCCTCACTTTCTTCCATCTCTACCCCTTTTCTGTCTCCACCTCCCTCCCTTGCTATACTACCACTCCTCTCCTCTCCTCCCCTCCACCCCCGCTGCCTCCCTCCCTCCCTCCCTCCCCTCCACACACCCCTGTTTCCCTTCTTGCACAGCCGTCACTCTGAATTATTTTCAATGAGCTCCTTTATAGCGGGCGCCAGATCTCAGCTCCAACTCATCACTGAGCACAGGGCTGGGGGGACGCGCTCTGCATTTCGATCAGCTCTGAGCCTCCACTTTGCTATTAACCCCTTTCACACTAAACCCCACCACCACCACCACCACCTCCCCTTCTCTTCATCACCCCCCCTCCATCCTTTTGCTTTCTACACCTTAGCTCACTCTATTTCTCTACCCATGTTTATGCTCTCACCTTTCTGCCTCCATCTCTCAACCTGATTTTTCTTTTTTCTCACAATTTTCTGCAAAATCTTTCTTCTCTCTGTCAGCCCTGTTCAGGCACTCTGCACACCCATCTCTTAATTCAGTTACTTTATCAGCGGGATTTTGTGTCAGAAAAAACCTGGGCCAAAGTGTCATTTTCATTAACCATTGTTATATATTCCAGACAAACTGAGGAAATATCAGTATAGGAGTCCTGTTATACAACATTATCATTCGTATTGGTGTGAAAATATGTACTACACAAAACAACACCGAAGCATCTCCTGTATTTATGCAAGTCAGTCAAAAGCCAGTATAATAGCACTGCATACATCAGTGTGCTCTGAATCTGTTTGGGCAGTCCACCCAATTTGTTCCCTAAAAAGTGAGTATGACAGTAATTTTGCAGTTCTCCTCGATTTATATTCACATTCAGGAGAGGAAAGTGTGTCTTTTCTCCAAAGTAATGTAGCCACAGCCCAAAGCATGACTTGCCTACAGGAACATAATCAGTCTTGCACTGGTGTTTTTGCATATCCTCAGCTTTTGGAAAGGCCCAGTGTACCAAACTGGATATATCATCATTTAGCAGGGATGCTTATTTACAAAAAAGACTCATTATTAAAGGAACATATAACACACACACACACACACACACAAAAAAGAAAAAAAAATCCTGCTGATGTCAGAGGTGTTTTGGACATTGCTTTAACTAAAAATGTTTAAGATTAATGTTAAAGCTACTTTATTGTTGTACTTCATGTAAGACTGTCCTGGGTTGAGGGTATATAATATAGTAACACACACACCAGACATGAAGTTTTAACATAATGTCTTTGGTTGCAAACTGTAGATGCACAGATAAAAGTCTTCAGGAGTCAAGAAATGCATATGCTAATTGCTAATTGCATTGCAGTATAGTCATACAGTTATAGTCTACCGGCTGTATCTGAGAATAAATCTGAATTTTCTGTTAAAAGCTGAGAAAGTGCATTCTAAAATTTTACTTTGTAAAATCAAAGGATGGTCATGTATACACACAGCATATGTACAGTACATGCATCAGTCTTTTGTACTTCTGTCCACTATAACTGATTTGTAATATACGTAGATGTGCAGTACAGAGGTGCTTGTATGTAGGAATGCACGTTCCACATTTCCACAAAATGGAAGATAAAGAGCATATTCTCCATGTAGTTTCCCCTTAAACTAGACTTTTTACATCAAAATAGTCCAACTTCAACAGTATGTCCCTTTGTTTCTATACTGATTCTCCTTAGTGCTTCCCCAAACTGGGGCCATGCAACCATCCATTAAAGGTAACAGTAAAAAGAAGTCATTAACCCCATTTAATTCAAACTAGCCCTTTAAAATTACAAAAAGGAATAAAGTTTGCAAAAGTGCTAATTTTATTCCTCACTCCTACCAAACTGAAAGACTGAGCAAAAGACTGGGGGACGAAGACAGACCCAAAAAGCCTGTGATTTAACTGTGTTAAAATACAACTATATTAAAATACAACTATTTTAATAATGCTGCTGAAAAACAATATTTTTTTATACAAATTGTTCAGGGGCAAAGCTTTTAGGCACCTCTCTGCTTCCCTGAAAGTTAAATTGATTTCTGGAACTGAATGGATTTTCATCATTACTGACTTTTTGTAAATATTTGTAGGTAACAAATGTAAGAACACATGGAGTGGATTTTGTCAAAGGCATAAATATCTGCATCCAGTGATACTTGTAATAAACTGTTTGATCCACAAAATGAGCACAATGAGTTGAAATTCTATTTAGGTCTTAAAGTACCTCCATTTTACTGTTAGCATCAGAAACAAACATGATTAGGATACTGTCCACTTATGCAAAATTAGTGCAGTTTTATAAGCATTACTGTGTGTTTCCTGTCTATCGCTGCCAGATGTAAAATATTTTAGTATTCATATAAAGGTTGACAATGGTCAAAAAAAAAAGTTTTAAATGTTAATGTAAAACTTTAAATTTACTGTATTGGGGCCCCAATGACAACTACTCACAGGAATTATTATTGGATGGAAGTCTGTTGTCTTCAGGATGTTATTTTCCATGCACTCTAGTGAAAGCCAGTTCAAACCATGCAGCCCCACGGTGCTACGAAGTTTCAGTCTTGAAAACAAATGTTCTCCTGTACAGTTAGTCACCATCACGCACATGAACACTCTGAGTGCAATGTAAACATTTGGGAATACAGATTTCAAACAGTCTGAAATTCTAGTACAAAATTAAAAAAAATAAAAAAAATCTGAAAAAAAAGGATTGAAAAATTTTGGTACAAAATAAAAAAAAAAAAATCTCTAAAATGATTTCAAAGTTTCAATACAAAATAATAAAATCTTTATAAAATGATTGAAAAATTCCAGTACAAAATGATAAAATCTACATAAAATGATTGAGAAATTCTAGTACAAATAATAATAATAATAATAATAATAATAATAATAATAATAATTGAAAAGACCTTAAATTAGCAATTAGTAAAGTGGGTGTGTATCATATGATACAAGATGCATTGAAGGGTTTACATTTACAGATTAGCATGGGGCCCCTATGGTTGTGGGGCCCACGGGCAAGTGTCCATCTGGCCTATGAGTTAAGACGGCCCTGCTCACCACATGAAATATCACCCTATTTTAAAAGTTCTGAATGGACAAACACAAACAGTGGATATAGTGAAAGACTTCTGCAGCTGCCTTAGGTCAGGGGGAGATGAGGGCAGACCAGTTCAGTCTGGAATCACATTAAATATTACACACTGAACCTATAATTCATGAGTCTTTATAAATGTTGAACACAAATATTTCGTACTCCAGTATGTGAGTCTAGCGCATGTCTTACTATAGAACATTTGACTTTTGTCAAGATGTATCTGCAGTTCAGGAGGATAATTCAGCATGAGTAAACGTCAGTATGCGTGCACTTATCTAGCGCTGCTTTCTTTTGTTGCTCATTTTGCAGCCTGGCTGTCATACACCACTTCTTTTACCTCTGTGTCTACACACTTGGATCAAGCTGCGTATGTTTGTATCTGAGGGTATTTTGGAAACATTGCTTCTGATTCAAAGCTATGCATCATTTCTATCTTTCCCCCACCCTCCTATGCAATCTCCCCACTCCTTCCACCTGCTGTGGGAGAAACCTGCCCTGGCACATCCTCCTGGCAGAGCAGTAAACACTTCTCCGTTTCCTGTCTGATGATGTTCTACAGAGCTGTGGATACATATCACTCACTCCCTGTGACTCGGTTTTGAAGAAAGTTCTTACATTTTTCAGGGGTGGGAAATTGGATATGGAACTTAAATTTGGCAGCACAGTGACATCCAGAAATGTGATGATATTGTGGTTTTATTTTCCATATACCTAAATGTAGAACACGAAGGATGACTCTGTGCTTAGAAATATTCCTGGGAATAAGTTTTACAATGAAAATACTGTTACCGTAGGGCTTCCGCACAATAAGAAGTCCACAGAGAAGGGCTGCTGCTTAACTGGACTCTGATAGAACTAGTGTTAATCGCTCTGTCTGTCATCCCGCTGCTCCGAGGCAAGATTAAACTGTGGTGTAAACGCAAAGTCAGGAAAACCCCCTAAAAAGACTCTCTGTCTCACTCTCGCTGGCAGCTTGGAGGCACGTGCCAACCATGAGGCGTATCGGTTATCGTGGAAATTAATCTTCAAGACTTCTTGATTACTGAATGGCATCAATGACCCGTCGCCAGCTCTGCTCTGCTCTTTGCCCATTTTGTGAAATAGCCTATAGGAATGTAGGACAGGCGGGGGGGTGGGGGTGGTGGGGTGGTATCTTTTCAGCAGCAGCCAGCCACCATTGTTAAGAATAACATCTGTCGCCTGAAGGAATGATTTGTCATGTACAGAGAGTTCAGGTTTGGTGTCTGTCACTCCCTTTTCAAGTTGGAAAAGCCTGTTTGTTTGAAGATCACTTGACTGTGCTGAATCAATTAAGTCATCCATGGCTAATCCAGGAAGAGTGTGAGGAATTGATTTGGGGACGCTGCCAAGTGATGGGTTTGGCAGTGCATTGTTTATCCTATATGTGCTGAGCCTTGATGTGCTGAGTATGATATAGTTCACTCTGTTAGAAGAGGAACAAAGATAGCAGAGCAGGAAGGCAGTGTGCATGCTGAGACTACTGGTGAACAGAAACAGGACCGACTAAAGAAGAGCTCCACAGAATGCACCCATGCAACAGTGTTTACCAATGCAGAAGGTATGAAGAGGGTTTTCTTTATGGTCAGTCAGTTTTATTTCTAAATACACATCCATTCCATCTAGGGATGCACAGATACAACTTTTTTCCAGACCGAGTACGAGTACTTCCATTTGAGTACTTGCCCATAACAAGTACCGATCCTAGTCCTTAATAATCCCATTCCAGTTGTTAGTTCCTTTTAAATGTGCTTTATTGTCGTTGTCATTAGTCTGACTGGAACAAAGTGCTGCTACTGACATTTAATGTGTTGGAATGAGCATTTGTCAATTAATCCACCAGGGGGCGCCGCTCTGAATTAACCATACTGGACAAATACCACGAAGAAGAGGAACGTTTTTGAGAAGAAGAAGAAAGTCAGTAATAACAAACCTGTAGACGACAGAGGCAACACTATACGCAGATTACAGACAGAACGCTGCATCTGTATCTGTCTGTGTCTGGAACGGTACTGTCAGTCAGCCTTACTTTTATCACCGTCATTTATTTTGAAAAATCTCCATATTCTTTACACTCTTCACTGAATTGTGAACATCACACGGCCGTAAGTGGTATCAGTGCATTCGCATAAGATTACTTCTATGAGTATGAATACAAGTACACACACTAAGTATCGGAGCTGATACCTGATACTCGTATCGGAATCGGTGCATCCCTAATTCCATCCAGATTCCTGTAATTCAGGCCTGCAGACTAGTCCAAACAGAGTTGGAACAGTCATTTAGGACTAGTAATGAGATCAGAACTTTGACACATCTGATGGCATCATGGGATTCATGTCATCATGATGTAGTTCAAAAGGAGCATTCAGGAAAGGTCTAATCCTTTGAGAACATTGACAGACTGAATATTAACAATTTGTTCTCCCAAAAAGAGTGAGAAAGTAAAAAATACACTCCTCAAGGAAAGATAAGAAGATATGTGTGTATTTCACCCTCTACGGTGCAGAACAGAATTAAAAGATCCCATTTGGGGTTGTTGTTTTCCCTCTGATGTGACCCATTGCGGCGTTTGATAAAAGAACAACCCAGGAGAAATGAGGCACAATTCTACAGAAAACATTCAAATGTTCAAAAAGATGGTTACACGTGGGATGTGGTAGTGGTTCAGGGACACAGGTGAAGTGCTCTTTTAGTAGTAGCTAGATTGTGTCCAGTTTTAGACACAATCTAGACCTCTGACCCATTACTATTTGCCTTCCACCACTGGGAGTCTTCCACTTGGACTTGAGTCAAAAACAGTGTAGTGCAGGGAGGGAGGGAGGGAGAGAGAGAGAGAGACAGTGAACATATATAATAAATCCTCCCATAGACAAATTATTTCGGCCAAAACAATTAACTCTTTCCCCGCCATTGACGAGATATTCCGTCAATTGCTTCCCAACGCTTCCCCGCCAATGACGAGATTTTCCGTCAATCCGTGTTTTCACTGTTATACTGTAGTTGGAGGTGTTGTGGATCATGTGAATTACTTTCCTTAGTCCAAAAACAAACAATTAAGCAGCTTTTTCGGAAAAATGACGGGCCGGGTTTAACGTTTTTGCACTGGAGTCTCCGTATCCCATGGCAACGCATCCAGCGGCAGTCACTGAATGAGGAAATGAAGACTGCAGGAACCGCGCGCAGTTTCAAAAGCCTTAAAGATGATTATGGAGACAGAGTCTGACAATTCAATATATGATGGAGCTACAGAAGAACCATTTAGAGACAGGAACGGAGAAACAGAAGGTGAGGGAGACGAAGACGGAACACGGGAAACAAGGAGCGGCTCAGGTCCGACACGGAGGTGCGGGTGGGGGGGGGGGGGGGGGGGCACAGAGCGACACGGAGAAAATGACAGACAGGAGGAAGAGAAAAGAGACATTTGTAGAGGACATTCAAGGAGAAGACAGACATACAGACATGGGACAAGACAAAGGAAAGCTAGTCTGCATCTGTTAGAGTGAGTTCAGATTCAGAGGACACAGAACAGATTCAGCTGTAGAATGTCAGCAGGACACAGGGAAGACACTGTTGGATTTGGCTTTTGTATGAAATAAATAAATACATATATTCATACAGAGATAAATAACTAGATGTCCATATAATTATTTACAGATCAAACACAGCAGCTGGTCCAACAGGAGGACCTGGTGCAGCCAAAGGCCAGAAATCTACAGTATTTAGTGCATTTGTTTCTTTTTTTCTTGAAAATGAGGAATATTGAGGTGTTTATATCCAAAAGCTAAACTACTATGTGTTAGACTTATAACTGATGTATGTAAATGTGCAAAGTTTAGAAGGAACCTGGTGCTTTACAAGATGTTCGGTCTAAAGTTTGGTGTGGATTCCCCTAACATTTTGTGGAATGATGGGATATCTTAGAGCTGTTTGTTACTATTATTGCTGTTATTATTATTTTATTTTGTGATTTTGAAGACAGTGTTACTGTTGGTAAATAAGAAAGAGTCAAAAATGTAAATAGGAAATCAGTTTTCTCTTGAAAATCAATATCTTTGAAAAAAATGCAATTTTCTCAGCTTTTTGCTCAAAATTCAGTTTTTTCCTGAAAATGACCAATATTCAAATGTTTATATCTCACGAACGAATAAAGATAGAATAAAATAGTTTTTTGTGTTTAAAAGTTGAAGTTCTGTTCTTTCTTTTGATGTATTCAGTGTTCACATACTCCTAACACAACATTTTCAGTGAGCCTCCAAAGATTAGTGAAAATGACCAAAACGGCTGGCGCTGGCTACCAACTCACTGGAAAATGCTCTGGCGGGGAAAGAGTTAATCAAACATTAAATTACAAAAACCAAATAATCAGTCTGGATATTGTTTGGACAAGTATCAACATAATACAGAAACCACAATGTAACCTACATCTTACAAAAAGGCACTGAACTCTTAGTCTTCATCCTGTAGTTTGGAAATTCAAATTAATGAATAATTAATGAAGAAGTGATGTGGTCAATGACAAATGCTTATAAAGTTGACAGGTTGCTGTTATGAATGTCTAGATTGTGTGTCACCATATGTGGGTAACATTTCCTGTAAATGGCATATGCGTGTTCTGCTAGTCTGTTGTGTCAACATTGTCTTGTCCTAATGTAAATCACCTCACACCAACAACATTCCAGTCCCCTGGTTACAAAGAGATTTTACAGTCAGTGAAGGGGTTAATGGTTAACTTCTGAGATGAAAACTAACCAGTTGATCAACCAACCAACCGACTGACCAACCGACCGACCAACCAACCAACCCATTGACCAACCAACCAACCAACCAACCAACCAATCAAATGTTACTTATATAGCGCCAAGTCGTAACAAAAGTTATCTCATGATACTTTGCATTTAGAACTGGTCTAAACCAGATTCTTAAGCCAATTCACAGACACCAACAGAATCCTCCAGGAGTAAACACTTCAAAAACCTTCAGAATCCTGAAAAGTGTTGCTCTGCCTTATGTTGGTTGAAGTGGGGGTATGAGGGTTTCAGCAATGCTCCTAAAAAACAGCTGAACCTGCAATGAAACGTGACATCGTCTTCACTTAAATCAAATGTGTAAGGAGAGAAAGTGTTGAGTATAAATACATTTAATTCAACTGAATTGTAACGTTAGCTGTTGCTCTTAAGGGGGAAGTCCGAGGACATTCATCCATTTAGGAATAACCTTCATCCACATAAAAAAAAAAAAAAAAAGATATTAAAACTTTTCTATCCTATAATGGACATATTCCACTCTATTCCCTCATTAGTTATTCTGTTATCCAATGGAAACTTTTCTCCAGATCTTCATGGTAAACTATATTTTTGTTAAGAGCAAATATTTCAAGTGCTGCTCGTCTCCATAATTAGTCCCAGTTAAACATAGGCATCCCGTCACACTGGTCTCCGGGCTTTCTTTCCTCCCTTTGTGGTGGCAGTGTTTACTGAGCACCACTCACCTCAGCCCCACTCCACATGGAGGACCATCACTCCACACACAGATTACTGTAATTGTTCCAACTTTGCTCTGTACCTGATAGAACAGCATAGCAGTCAATGAGAACACTCTCCAATGGAGGGCTTTGAGGACATTAGTATGCCTCAAATACATTTCTGTCAGTGAACACTGTACAATTATGCTGCACCTTGCCCTGCATAATACTTGGGTATCATTCTTTAGGACTTCAGACTGCTGTTGGTTTGTTCTCTATGATAACTTGTCAAAGATAGGTTTGATAAATTGGTGATGTTTATATACACACTAAAAATGGTATGTCTGTGCCTGGGTTGGACACAAATGGTGATCTCAACAGAATGGTGGAAACTGCTTACTTTTTCTACAACGTAGTCTGACTCGTCCTTTTGAAGAGTCATCACATTAACCAGCGTGCCTGTCGGACCAGCATGGAGGTGAAAACACATTCAGAGACTTTCAACACAGCTTCACTGTTGGTTATGAATTTTTCCCAACCTGACAGTGAAGTTTTATTCAGGGCTCCAGACAAACTTTTTTTCCTAGGAGCACAGTGGCCCCTAACTCAAAATTTTAGGGGCGCAAGCAAAAAATTTAGAGGCACACACCGAAATCAAATTGCAAAGTAAATATTCACATTTCCTATCATTTTCACATTTTCTTTGGTAGCATCATATACACCTTAAATTGAAATCACGTTATGACTGTTGAGCACAATTATTTATTACTACTTCAATATTTACTGTAGACCAGAAACCACCAGCCTGTCATCACACCTAACAGCTAATCATCAATTATTATCATTATCATCATATGTTGAGTTAAAACATAGTTTGATTTCAAACATATCTTGAGCATGTGCATGTTGCACTGCCATGTGGCTAATCAAAACATTTGTTGGTTTTCCTTGTTGCAGATTCCTTGCATGTATGATTTCACACTCCTTTGTTGAAACATCGGTGTCCCCATCGATCATGATGGACAGATAAGTAGAGTCCTTAATCTTCTCGTACATCTTCTGTTTCAGTGTATCTGCAATTATGCCAATAAATTGTGCACATGCTGTGTCGTTACTGTAGGTTGCGTTCAGTTTTACACCGTTCTTCCTTTGCAGATCGATTTGGCCTTTAAATTTGGTAAAAGGCAGTTCTTCCTTGGCAATGAAGCAGGCCGTGTTAAACTTTATTATCAATTTCGCCTCCTCGGCGCACTGGTTAGCAGCCTCTTGTCTTTGAAGTGCAACTGGGAGTGGAGTTGCATTTTCATTACACAGGTCACAGCATATTTGATGTTTCAGACTGGCATTGTGCTTGCTCAGAGTGTCGTGTTTTAATTGCGTGGTGCCAGTATTATGAGTGAATTTCGTGTTCCCCGTATGTTGTGGGTATCGACAGCAGAATGTGCAGTTCATTGAATTAGTTTCCTTGCAATACCTCAGCCAGGTGAACTCATGCAGCCACTCGTCTCAAAAACAGAATTTCCTGGCTTTTTTCGCCATGACCGTTTCATCATGATCTGAGTCAGAATCCTTTTCTGTATTTGTCTCCTCAGGAACACATGGCTTATCAGGAAGAAAGTAAGATCTGATAGTCTTCTTTGACATATTCTTTCCGAGAGTCATGTGTTCAACCTGTGGATTCGTGCGACAAGCCCAAGACCCGCCTGTTTTCACACATAAGCTAATCACAGTGGTCACCCCCCCGCACACACACAAACATTGTCCCGCATTCTTCTTCTTTGGTGTTCGCCTCCTTTCTTCTTCTTTTGCAGTTAATATTGGTTGGCATTTGGGCATTGCTGTAAACTACTGGGCTGAAGTGTGGAAGCAGGTGTTTGTCAGCAACAACACACACACACATACAAAATAAAAGTGGCAAATTTACTGGTTGCACATGCACGAGTAGATGAAAAATTTACTTGCACTGTCTCAAATTTCAGTCGCAAAATGCGACCATTTACTCGCAGTCTGGAGCCCTGAATTTAAAAGTTTGACTACAATTTGCTGTGCACTTAATGATGAATTAGAAACTCTGTAATTGAACATACCTTGTTGATATGTTTGTCATTTGTTTTAATTCGCTGAATTGAAGCTTATAGGCTTTAATGGCCTTTCTTCTGTATGCCCAAAAAACATATATGAGCTGTTGGAACAGTGGCAGGATTCTGATGTGAATGGAGATGTAATCCAGTCTAAAAACATTTAAGGAAAGAAATAAAGTCTCAATCACACCAAAAAGCACAGTGTATGCTCCTATATCCACAAAGTTACCTGTTTGACTGAATACACACTCAACATGATTCACTCCTTCTATATATAAAGGAACATCCACCAATGTTAAAATAAGCCATGCATTTCTTTTCAAGCATTCATGTCTACACAATTCAACCCCAAATCTACAATGAAATGTAAACTCTAAACAAGCCACAAAGTCCTACTGCTGTTCAAAATAAACCTGTGATCCTCCTCACTATCACTGTCATGTTATAGTTCTTAGAGTTTACTCCTTTAACTCAAACTTTCATCACAGGACCGTGTTTTCCTCCACATTCATTCATATTTTTTTTTAATTACAAGGGTTTCCTGTAGATATAAAATAGTTTGTAAGAAAATATTTTAAAAATATCAAAATGAAAACAGATGAGGAATAGTTTGCTATCTCCAAACCACACCAGAGAATAGGTGATAAATAATGTATAGTGTATATGTATATGTATTTATAGAAGGGATGTGATTCCCCACCACTGAGGCCGATTCCATACACATTTCCATAGGCTGCCGGCGATCTGATACATTAATGATACAGTGAAGACCCCTGCCGATACGATGCGATATGATTCACCCCATTCATGATGCAATGGAATTCATTAATGAACAATTTGACTTTAAGCGATGCGATTCAAAACGATTCAACACAATACAAAGAATTTACAAGCCCTCACCTGGTTTCTAAACATCATTATTCTTTTGTCCTCTTTCTTTCCCTGTGAAATAAACAACTACCAAACTTTTGATTCGTGTGTCTTCAGAGGTCTGCTGAATATCTCCTCTTTACCTGTTGTCTCCTTCTGTCCATGTTTGCTGTTTACTAACTGCGGCTGCGCCATCCGGCTCCCGTATGTTTTAATAACAAAACACCAAAAGATACTGATGGTGCGTTCAAGGCACCAAGAAAACACAGGTGCAGAGGAGATAGACCAGGGCTGTCAAACTCATTTTAGTTCAGGGGCCTCATTAAGTCAAAACTGACCTGAAGTGGGCCAGACCAGTAAAATAATAACATAATATATAAATAATGTCAACTCCAAACTCTCCTCTATGTTTTTGGGTGAAAAAAGTAAAATTATGTGATGAAAATGTTTACATCTACCAACTATTCTTTAAAACAATGTGAATAACATGAACAAACAGAAATTTCTTCAGAAAAATAAGTACAATTTTAACAATATTACTTCTCAGTTTATCATTTACACATGTGAATTATAATGTACAGATCACAGTGGATCTACAAATACATAAAACATTGAATAACAGGCAGAATATTGGTAAACTTGCACTTCAGACATTTCAAAACGTTCACATTTGTTCAGGTTATTCGCATTTTTGTGAAATGTTAGTTTGTTTTAGTGTAAATATACTCAAATGACATGAAAATGTTTACATTTACGAAGAGAAAAATTTGGAGTTTAGAGTATTTATAGGTTATTATGATAGTATTTTACTGATCACTTGAGATTAAATTGGTCTGCATGTGGAACCTGAACTAAAATGATTCTTATCTTCAGCGTAATTTTTGCATTTCACTAATTCATCCCACAGACCAGACTGGACCTTTTGGTGGGCTGGATTTGGGCCCGGGGCGCATGTTTGACACCTCTGAGATAAACTATGTAATATTCAATGTAACCATGGGTTTTACCGATGTAGACACGCTAAGAAAGACACATTGCGCATTTAGCCGGCAGTTGTATCCGATGCACACTGAAGCTACCGGAGCAGTCGCATCGCAAACGTCTGTCTCGGACCACCGACTCAAATCTGTGAATCTCTCCATCCCTAACATACAGACGGTGTTTCAGTGTCAAACAGAGCTGAAGCCAATAAATACTCTGATTACTCCTGAGTCATCAGACACTTCAACCTTTTTTTTTTTTAGTTTTTTTTCTAGCTCTAGTAGTAGTTTTTATCATAAAACATTAAACATCATAACAACGAATGGAAATATATGAGCGAGCCACTGAAACAGGCTATCACCAGATCATTATATGCATGAAAACATAAAAACTATTTTAACCAAGGAGAGTCTAAGTGCAGTCAGTCAGCGTGTAACTGAGAATATATCAACAATACTTCATATATGAATCAGGATAAATGTTTGAAGTCACACACTTGGAGTCTGTCTTTGTAACACAATTTACACTGAGCGAAAATGTTTAAAGACAACACAGTGTGAATGATATGTCTGGATAGCAACAATTTCTAACAGTGAAAAAGAGGCACCGCTGCTGCAAAAATGCACTTCAAAATTACTACTGTACAATGGAGGAAATTGTAGTTTAGACAAAAGCCAGAGAAAAGTGAGCATTCTGTCAATAAAGGGAGTGGTAATTACAGTAGAAAGAGGCAACTATCGCATCTAATCCTCCATCTCTAACCGACTGCCCGAATCCTCACTCTATCACACACAAAGTAAGTGTGCATGAACACACACATATAAACACAAAGCATCTCCCCCTGTAATAACAGTTTACGCAGAAACATTGTACAGCCACATAATAGCCATGTTATAATTTGCTCTAACAGCTCTAATTATGCCTCTTATTGATTCAGCCACACATTTTAATAGGAGCAGCCACGCCTCTTGTATTACCGCCCATTGAAGGTGTTCAATGGTGAACATTTGAAGCTTCTCCTCCTCTTCATCCCGCATGGATGTGTCCCTGACAGTGTAATTTGTCGCTCCGATTCTGAGGCCACTGTAAACATCACCACAACAACAGTCATTTTAGCACTCAGAGACCTTGTTCCCCCACCTCACCTCACCTCCCTCCAACTACCCCCACCACCACCATCACACAGCAGAGGAGACAGGGAGAGAGGAGACAACAAAAGGTAAAGAAAAGCCAGTTTATTGTTGACTGCACCCAAGTGGGTCAATCTCAGCGACACCTCACCTCATTTTGTTTCTAATTGCAGCCCTGGATGGATTTGAGTCGAGGTTGTTGGAGAGGCGCTGTTGTATACATTTAATCATTTTCCTGTTTGTGAAGCTTTCCTTATGTTCCTGTGGTAAATTTCCAGTTCAAATACAACCTTCAAACTTTAAAAGATCCCTTTCATGGAATGTCTATCTGATATAGATATATTGATTGTAAAAAATAAAAAAAAAAATAGACAAAATATAGAGGATAGAAAAAAACAAACAAACAAAAAATACCCATCTCGACATGACAGGACGTGAACAGAACGGAACAAAACAAGCTGCACCAAGATTACAGCCACTGAAAATTACAAGACCAGAAATCATCCACAACTACTGTCTTCATGATTATGAACAGTTTTGTTTATTCAGTGAATAAAGAACTAACACAACAAGCAGACAGAGGTCAGTTCTTTGCAAGGTCATAACAGTTCTGGATTTTTCCTTAGAGTTGAGTTTTATTTAGTTTTGACTTTTCTTTCTTTAATTCAGTTCATTTTAATTCGTTTTTAGAGCAGTTTTGCTAGTTTTTTTTTTATCAGTTTTCATTTTTTTCTAAATGCTTAGTTTTAGTTTAGTTTTAGTATTAATTTTAGTTTTGTCGTCTCTTTTCTCTTCTTCTCTGTCGTCGTATTCAAATAAATCCCACACAGGACTCTGCTGCTTTCTCCCAACTTTAGTCTCCATGTTTCCAGGTAGAGTGGGGACCAGAAGACGACTGGAAACCACAAGTGAACACAACTGACGGAGCCTTAAATATCATATGGTGACAGCACAGAAAACTAATAGAGCGAAATAAATCGCTTTCGTATCAATCTGACATCGAAAAAGACGAAAACAAAGGAAATTTTATCCATAATTTTTATCCGTTTTAGTTTTGTAAACACACAATACAGTTTCAGTTAGTTATCGTTTCTTTCTTTTAATTATAGTTTTTATTTATTTCAGTTAACGAAAATGTTTTTACAATTCTAGTTTTCGTCATTTCGTTAGTTTTCGTTAAGGATAACCTTGGTTCTTTGGTGACCTGGAAGAAGGCACAGTCACATAGCTCTTTTTTTTTTTTTAACCTGAAAAGCCAGTAAGTGTTTTACCTGATAAAACCACAGCATTTGTTCTCTACTCACTACTGCTCTTCAGTGAAAGCTGTTGTCTCAAGCAAATTCATGATGCATTATAATACACATCATGATACATTTGTTGTTATAATGCACACATACGCAATTCTCAGCGTATGTGGGAATATGTACAGCGTTAAAAATAAAAGTTTCAGGGAAAAAAGTGAAAGTGTAAAGTACATAGTTTGCCCTCCCTTTACACTTAATATGTCTTTACATCTTTTGTTCAGGTTTACTGCATACACTTTTGTAATGTTTCACACCAGGTTTCACTCAACACATCCAGCATTTCTAATGAGTGGGCTGTGTACTGACGTTAGCCTGCAGAAGCCACTAGTTTTTAATACTGAGAAATGAATATTTATGGTATGTTCCATACAACCCTGTGAAAAACACTTAAAGTAGCGTATGACTTTCATCACAATTTTTTTTTCAAATCAGTAAAACCCCAGTCATATTCTAAGTATCACTAATCCATTACTCTTCCTGTGCTTACGCACCTGAATCACTTCCCTCATGGTGAACAACTTCGAAGATGACTCCATCATAAACAGTCTGTTACATAACAAACGGGGCCTTTTCGGAAATTTTGTTGCAAAGTGCATTGTGGGAAGCGAAAGCGGTTTCTCACAGATTCGGCAAGAAATCAAGCCAGATCGCTACAACCTAAACTCCTCCAGTCCACCAGGGTTATTTTACAGAATGAATCTAGTCGGTGGATGGAGGTAAAGGACACATTTGGGTTCAGCATTCACCGAGAGACAATGAAATTACTGCTGCGTGGAATTTCCACTCCCACAATAACCTTTGTGTCAAAGTTTCCAAAAAGTCCAATGTGACATAGTGGTTTGTTCTGCAAACAAACGGACTGTGTTTATGATGGAGTTGTTCAGGTGATTCAGGTGCATGAGCACAGACAGACAAATGCATTAGAGATAATTAGGATATGACTGGGGTTTTAAACATTTGAAAATCATGCACTGCCTTAAGTCAAAGGTGGTATCAGACTTTTGCACAGTACTGTATTGTTATCGTGCCACTGGAGTTTTTCACCACCAGCAGTGATCATAAAAAACAGAGTTTAGCCTCTGACTAAATCTGTTTGAGGAGATGAGAGGGTATGGAGTTTCATTATCTCAGGCAGGAGGAGAAACTCTACCACAATGACTTCAAGACATATTTTGGAACGTCTCTGAGGCAGCAGGAGCCTAAGCTGGAGGTGTTTGTCTCACTCCAGATGTCTCAGTGAAATTAAAACATATGGATGGCATTTGTTTCTCAAGATGCCAATAATTTTGTTGCTTATATGTTCATTTTTGGCAGCACAGAACCTTAACAGCTCTGCTTTTCATCCCAAATTATAGAACTACAGTGTTGGCATAGTTGGCATTAAACTACAATAGTTTTTCTAAATAAATGAAGGGTAAAGGTTGTCTTCACTTTATTGTCCCCAAAGACAAATTCAGTCTCTGCATTTTAACCATCCTACAGTAGAACCTCACAGTACGAATGCACCATCGTACCAGTAATTTATGAGCCATGGCTCCTGAATATTTGTGTCTGGAAATACGAGTGGAAATCTGCAGCACTGGGGAGCTTCGTACTAACCGCCGCTAGTCAGCACTGAGCTTGCACATGCTCAGTGGAGCAGTCTCCACTCGCTCAGTTCATGTGTTCATTTCATCGTTTCGTTCAAGTGACTTTTCTTTGTTTTGTGTGTTTTTTGGCATTACGATGTGCTGATAAATTGCGTTAGCCATGAGTCTGAAGAAAGTTAGTGCAAAGAATAGTGCTGCTACGAAGAAAAAGCTTATTACCACAGAGTTGAAGAAGGAAATCATCGAAAAGCATGAGAGAGTGCATGTACTAGACTTACCAGGGGTCTTGTGGACTTGTTCTACCTGACGTTTAAATAGAAGGAGATTCTCTTTCCAAACAATAACCCTCCTCCTGCACAGATCGTCACATCGTTAAAGAAAATAAATCAATAAAACCAGTTTATTTCTTTTACTTTCTCTATTATTATGTTTTTTATAATCGCTATTTTCTTTCCAACTGCACTTTTTTGTTTTAAAAAACCTTAAAAAAGGATTGTTGAGTGGTTTTTGTGGGCTGGAACAGATTAATTATATTTCAATTAATTTGAAAAGGGAAAACTGAGCTCAGTCATTGGATGAATTAAACTCATACTGCAAGTTTCTCCTGTATACACACACAGTGCCTAGCATTAGCACATAGCACACACTGGGAGCAGTGAGTTGCCGTTGACAACACTCAGGGACTGACTTCAACTCCAGATCTTCATCAGTACCATGGGCACTGACAGCAGGATTAACCTGTATGTATCTGCTTTTAATACAGGGAGAAAGCAGATGAGCTGCAGGAAACCCACATGGTGTGGTGAGAACAGGTGAAGCCAACACTGAAAGGCGCTAACCTGTACCACCACAACACAGCCAATAAATCATATATGCACACTGTTTACACTTTTACATCTGTCTGAAGAGGAAAACTGATACAGATGAAGAAAATCAACCATAATTTGACATTATCTCCTCATTCATAAAAATATGAGACAGCTGAACCACGCAGTAATCCTGAAGAACACATGTGGAATGAGGTGACATGAATTTTTTCTTGACCTTTCCTTAACCCACAACAAAAGCTGTAAAATTACACACATGCAATTCTTGAGCATACATTTCAGATTTTAAACAATAATTTTCAGTACAAAATATTAGTGTCTTGTGTGAAAGTTGTCATGACATAAACAGCCATTTGACAAAAAATATTGACATGTGAAATAGTCACATGTAGGGTACAAAAACAAAATAGGACCAACAGCAGTGGATCTCACCAGTATGTTCTATCAAGAATCAACCCCCAGTTGAATGTGTGAAGTTGTCAGGTTCTGTCTCTATGTTAGAGTCCTGTGGTCTGGATGCCAGAGATCAATCTCCCATTAGAAGTGGGCGGTACTTTCACTGGAGGAGAACTCAACTAATTCAATCAAAGTCCATATATGACTTCTATCAGTGATCAATAGGAACTATTAGGGCATTAACAGAAAAGCCAGTTTGTTGACGAGTCAATGTCTGTGGCACAAGTCGACATTGCTTTGGAGGAGTCGACTAGTCGTGTGTTATTCTCTCTCTCTTCCATAGCCTGTAAGGGTGAGCCTTCATTCAGCTCATGTCGGTACTGTCATCTTTCTACATGAAAACATGGAGCGCAAGGTAGTGATGCGGATCAGCAGACCTGGGTCGGGTTGGTGCAGGTCCAAAAAGTGTCACTTTATTTGCGGGGCCGGTGAAATAATTCCACAAAAGCGTGTTGGAAGAAAAAAAAAAAAAATGTGCATTACTAGCACAAGGCCAAGACTGAAGGAAGAAGACGACTCAGTAGGATTATTAAACTGACTGTGATCCAGAAAAACTCTGGTCTCAGTAATGTTTAGTGAACCACGCAAGCACCACCAAGACCGAAGAACACTGTGGACAGACAGTGGGTTTGGATGATTCTGTTCATTTAGTTCAATCAGACAGTGCACTCTTTTCTCTAATACACTGTGTGTCTGTTCTGCTGCTGTCTGAACCTTTTCCTACTTTATGTTGTTCAGTTAAATTTAAAAGAAAATTCCAGGTGTTAGCCTGTGTTTAGTTTGGTTAAATGTCTGAGAAGGACTGTTGATGATTGTGTCTTAGTTTTTTCTTCTGCTCTTTCCTGTACATTGTTAATGTTCCAGTGAATGTTAGTTCCAGTTGCTCATTGTTGAACGGCTGTGTGTCTGTGTTGTTCCTCCGCTGTCAATGTGATGGCGTCATCATACGATTAGTCGACTCAGCTTCGACTTTATTGACAAACAAGTCGATCTGAAAAAATCTGGAATCACTAATGCCCTATTAACTATATTGATATCCGTAACCATTTCCATGTTATAAACTGTAGTGTAACATTCATTCCAGAACTTTTACTGCCATGCTTCACTTCATAACACAATGGTGCACATGTGCAAACCAGCAATCTGGTCTCTACAGTGCTCACAGTAGTACAAAAATCTTAAGTACCCATAACATAATACAATTATTACATGGTCAATACACCACATAAACCATCAAAAGTAAATTATAAATAAAATAAAAAATTGTCAAATTTCAAAAATCAAAATTTGTCAAAACTGTGAACAAACTTTGTAAATATTGTCCTGAGGAAGCTAGATAAAAAATGTGAAATGAATCCAACCAGTAGTTTTGGAGGGAAAGATTGCTGAAATGTCAACATTGGTGACCTTGAGTTTGACCCTTCAAGGTCACTCAAGGTCAAAGGTCATGGACCCAAATTAAAGTCCATATATGACTTCCTATTGGTGATCAACAGTAACTATATTGATATCTTTAACCATTTCCACTACACATCAATTTTTTAATTAATCTGACCAGTAGTTTTGTCGCACAAGATGTCTGAAGAAATTGCTAATGAAGACGAAGACGCCACCAGACACGCAGTAGCTGATTGGCTGGTGAGCTTAAAAAAAAAAAAAAAAAAAAAAAAGTCCAGTATGTAAAGATGTGTAGCGTCAAAGTCCTTATCACTAGTGTTTTTTATTTAATCTTACTAAACTGGAGACATTTAAATGCAGTCATCTCAGTGCATTATTGCTCTTTGTGGAAGTGTATATTTGCTGCTTTAATCTTACTCCACAGACATGTTCATCATCCTCTTGTTCTCCCACCCTCTCGTCTCTCCATGCCTGTTTGGGAGCCTTTTTAAACCACCTCCTACCCTCGGTGGCCCTTGCAGCCTTTAACCTTTCATTTGTTTAGAACCCCTGTCCTCACTCCGCTAGCCCTTTAAAACCTTGCCCTTCACGCGCCCCTCACTCAAATCCCCACCATAACTCATTTTCAATACACCAGTAGAAACGGAGAATGAGCAAAGATAAAACACAGGTCACCTTCAAAGTACTTGGCATGGTTATGGTGAATTCGCCATCAGAGCAAGTGTTTTATTAGGACTTTTGACAACTAAGTCTGCTCAAACTATTGCATAAAAGCTCTAATACAGTCCACCATTGTCTTCTCAAGGGCTGGACATAAAAATGAAGTGCCGAGCGAAAAGTGTAAATTGGATCCATTTCGAGAACTATAGAGATCTTTTGGCAGTTGGAGGTAATGTGCACATTTTCAGTCATGGCAGCAGCTGAAGGAAAAGTACAGTAACCTTACAAAGACACCTTACATCATCTAGTACCTCAAAAGACAAATTAATAGAAAGATGACGGATGGCCCCAGTTTATCACAACTCGGACAAATCTGTGACAAACGTAACAGTCCATATGCTCACTTCATCATGTGAGTGAAATTCCTAAAAGACAAGTCAGACCAGGCAGAAGGTTGTGAGCTGACTTTAAGAGACACTTGTCAAAATACTTTCCACAAGGTCAATATTGAACCGTTTGGTCAAGGAGATGATTTAAACCAGGGGTGTCCCATCCTGGTCCTCGAGGGCCGGTATCCTGCATGTTTTAGATGTTTCCCTCTTCCAGTCCAGCTGACGGTCATTATCAGGCTTCTGCAGAGCTGGATGACAGGCTGATCATGTGAATCAGCTGTGTTGGAAGAGGGATTGTGGTGTCAGAAACCAGTATTTTAATCAGAAACATTCAATTTGTATTCAAAAGTATTTAACCTGTATTCATTTGCATGCCAGAAGTTATTCTTAGTATAATGTGAAGTAGAGCTGCAACCGATTATCGACTCAAAGTGATCCAAAAAATCATTCAACCACAATTCTCCTGAATCACAGCTTTGTTTCCTTCACTTCTCTGCTGTTAAACATTGGTTCCACTGTTGTGTTTCACACAAACTCTTATTGTGACGCACAAAGAAGCTTCAGCTCAGGAAAACTGCAATAGAATATTTCCCTTCAATCAATTCGAGTCGATTAATCGAATCGGGACTTTTTGCATTGAGTTCAAGCACCTAATCAATTAATCGGTTGCAGCTCTAATGTGAAGATTGTACCAGAGTAGCTGACTTTTTTTCCTGCAAAAAGACACGTGCGCCAATTCAAAGTTTTCAAAACATGGTGGACAAAAGTACACGTGAGTGGAAATTTTGGACATTCTGGGAAATAATTTACATATTCTACAAAAAGGTTACATAATTACATATGATAAATTAATACTGGAAAATAGTTGCATATGTATATATGCTGTCCAATCTAGACAGACACCAGTAAAAATGTACCCCATCGTGGACAAAGCCAAAAAGGCAGGCTCTAACGTGACTAGAATAATTTTCTAAATATGGTCTATGACTAAAACCCAAACTATTTTTTGGGCAAATACAAATGGTCTCCCAGAGTGAAAAACTCAGTTGTTTCTGCAGATATCAACTCAGTGTTTATTTTGTGTATGAATAAACACTTTATACGGCTCAAATTCTGCTCGATCTCCAATTTGACTCTATGTGCGTTTACTTGACAAAGCTCCACTACATGGATTAGGGAGTACAGAGACATAAATTCAACATTCCAGAGCACTATGTGGAAGAGTGTCAAAGGGACCAAAGATGTCTCCCACCTGCAGCCGTAAACTTTACACGACAGGATACATCTAAAACATGCAGGATACCGGCCCTCGAGGACCAGGATTGGACAACACTGATTTAAACAAACTGAAGCTTAGTCCAACTTATTTAGAAGAGAAAGCTGTTGGATCATCTCAGATAATCTTGCTAAATGTGTTCATTTTTTTTTTTTTTTCTTTCCATTGTTATTTTTTTTGGAGTGGCTACCTTCTTGTGAAGTTACACAGCATCTTCACTCTGGATGGATATAATTTTGTACCAATTATTCGCTGATTACTGGTTCAAAGAGTGTTGACTCAGTGTCACATGAAAATATGTTGATCTCCGAGTCTGTAAATATCTGCTTGTAAATTACTACCATAACTAGCGTGTTGACCCGTGTGGATCCAGGGGTTCTAGATGTGGTAATTTTTATGCTGTTGTGTATTTGTGTATGCTGTACCACATTTGTCCATCCGTCACCGCCAAAGCATTCAGGGTATAGAAACGTGATTGTAAGGCTTGTTCTGTTTAATGTACTTATTTTGTTCCCAGTTCTGTGAGACTGAGTGATGTAAGGTTTTCATGGTCCTTATCTGCCATCTATTGGCCAAAGTTGGTAGTGTTTAGGGAATCTACTGATGACGTCATAAATGTTGGACTTTATTCTGCTCGGAAGAAGGACCCAGTGTTGACGCTTCCGATTTTCTCTGTTTGTTCCTGAGCCTCGAGTTGGCCTTTGAAGGCATCGTCGGTATGTTTACATTATGATATGTTATGAATGTGAATATATGAGTTTAACATTAAAATTTGTTGGCCTAAAGCCTTGAAGTTACAGTACAAGATCGTATCTGTGTGTGTTAATGAGCTGGCTAAGCTAATCTAGCTTCAAAGCTATTTCAAAGCCTTCTGTTAGATCGAATTCTAAATGGAATTGTATTTTCATTTCTCAGTTTTACCCTACTTCAGTGACCATAAAGAGTGGACTGGAACTCGTCGTCCGTGTGGTTTATTGAGGAGGAGTTAACTAACTGTTGTCCTTGGCAAGGCGTCGGGGCAGGACAGTACAAGGCTATTGTATTCCAAAATTACTAATATCTCCCAAAATACTGGTCCTATCAACTTGTTGTTTTCACTACTCTGTTCCTTGAACAAAATACATAAGTATGGTAAACAGCAGCAGTCAGCTCTTTAAGAATTTTGTGTGATTCCCAAGACACACACGCACACAGAAGCCACTTGGCTTTTATAATATAGACAACCTATAAATAAGGACAACTCCAAATTTGTCTCTTTGTTTTAGTGTAAAGAAAAATGACATGAAAATGTTAACATTAACAAACTATCCTTTCACAAAAAATGTGACGAACCAGAAAAAATATGAACAACTTGAAATGTCTTAAGAGAAGTATGCGCAATTTTCACAAGAAAAGCACTCGGAGAACGCAGACCTCTGCCAAGACAGATCTGCCCCCACCCATCACCACCAAAATGTAATCATTTCTTCCTTGTGCCAGTATCAACATAATAAGGTAATAATAATAAGAGGTAATAATATGCCTTTTACTAAATGTTTTATGCATTTATAGATCCAGTGCAAGTTGTAATGTGTAAATGATAAGCAGACGCATAATACTGCTAAAATTGCACTTATTTTTCTTAAGAAATTTGAGGTTATTCATGTTATTCACATTTTGGGAGCACAGTTTGTAGAAGTAAACATTTTGATAAGTGTAATTTTAATTTTTCATTGTTATTATTTTACTGGCCCACTTGAGATTATATTGGGTTGTATGTGGCCCCTGAACTAAAATGAGTATGACACTCCTGCCCTAGACTTAGGTTAGACTTTTTTGTAAAAATACTAATATCTTATTTTTTACTCATTCCATTCTCATCAGCTTTATTTGAAACCTTTAATAAGTGATCTGAGGGTCCATTTATGGTTTTTTCGCCAATATCAGATCTTTAGCGCATCAGTACGCTAGCATTTAGCATTACCTCTGTTTATGTTGGCTCTTGTTTAAACTCTTAAAAATATACTTATAATTGTTTTGTATCTAAATTTAAATGTTGTGTTCATCATTGACATCAATACTGATTTTTTTTATGTTTATATATTTATATATCAGCAAAGGGTATTTTATTTTGAAAACTGACTACATCCTCTGTGGTTTTCATGTATCTGACCTGTCAGTCTTGTGTGCTCTGTGCTGCTTAACAAAGTCATGAAGCAAGTTTGTTAAAAATAGACTCACTGTGTATTTTTAGTGAAGCCCTGAGCCACTTCTGGGACAGTTCCAACATGGGCGGAGCATGGCTGGAAGGAACACGGACAGTATCTAGACTCATGGCGATCAGCTTCTTCGACCATGACAGTGTCAGAATGCTACATTAGGTGGAAATCAGGGGTAGAAGCAACACTTTCATCTTTATCATCCAGAAAAAATGGAAGGTGGGGGTGCAGGAGAAGGGTGGGGTCCAGGGTCGGAACATGAGTGGGGATTCAAGGGGGCGAAACGAAGCAAAACCCAGAACCAGAACCCGGTCTGGCCAATCACACCATCTGTGCCCCCCCAGGACAAAGCTCAAAACCATGGGTGACAGGGCTTTCACTGCCACGGCTCCCCATCTGTGGGACACCCTGCCCGACCACCTCTGCCCCCCCACCCACAGACTGAGGACATTTTTAAAAAAGGTCTGGAGACTTTTTTATTCAGGAAAGCATATCCATGATCTCCACACATCTGTGCATGCTTCACCTGTTTTAATTGTCTTTATTTTAAACTGTTTTTATCTCTCTAACTCTGTTTTTATTCTCTGACTTCCCTTTAAATTGTATTTATTGTACCCTGCCTGTAGCACTTTGAGGTTTTTAGATAAAAATGTAAAGTGCATTACAAATAAAATGTATTATCATTATTATTATTATTATTATTATTATTATTAATAAAATTAACATTATGAATGCTTAAAATAACAAAAAAAAACTGATTTTTTATTATCATACACTAATAAAATACAAATAAATCAATAAAATACGATTGTACATCGCTAATGTGACCACTTTTGGAACCAAAGCAAAGAGTTGGCTTTAATACTTTTGGCCTGAATTATGACATTAAATTCCACTGCATTCCAATAAATTTAAAATGAGAAACAACAGCATACAGCAAAGGTATAGGCCTATGTTTGACAACTTTGTGGGATTTACTCAATCGCTGAATGTGTTCTGTGGCAATTCCAAGATATTTAATATTCAGTCCATGCAGTTCTATAGTTCCATCTGTGTAATAATACATTCCTTACCTTCTGTGGCTGCCCGTTTGTTTTTCATGCAGACCCAAATGCTGCTGGAATAGACAGTTGTCTCTTCATGATCAGACTTTAGTTTAGATTTTCCTCCCTTTACCATATATAGACTTTTGTCATAAATTGCACATGTGCAGTAGACCCCCCCTCAAATACAAGACATAGGAGAGCCTGGAGATGCACAAATTTGCACCCAGAAGTACACGTCAACAGACAGCTCAGTAAGTAATGCTGCAGTCTGTGATACAGAAGACTGGGGTTCAAATCCCTGCAAGAGGCCTTATGTTATTTTCCACATTGTACATGCTAAAAAAAAAGGGGGGGGGGCATGCATTGCCGAGGGTGCCAGTAGATAAATCTGCCATTGCTTTTTTTTAATTAATTAATTTATTTTATTTAACCCCCACCACCACTCCTCTTCGGAGGATAACTTTATTTTTAAATACAGCTTGTGTTTAAGTAACAGTGTCAAACTTTACATTCACATGTTCATCCGCTCTTTGCTTTTATACATATACATAGAGGGAGGGCTCATGTAGACGAAAGTGTACAGGGACAGGACAAGACGAGACAGTGGGACAAAACAGACAGAAGACAAGACAGTGGGACTAACCAGCTAAGTGTTTGCTTACTAATCAAATCCACCAGTGCTGACTTGATTAGTAAATAGGACTGGAGTATTAGAGTGCAGAGAGTGTTGCTTTAATTGTTGGTGTATTCATAATTTGTCGATCTACGGCCTACATTTCATATATGTTTGACTATTATGTGCCATCTCAGGATTAAATTCCCAACACTTGAAATTTTCAGCCTAGTTTTTTTTTTTTTTTTTGTTAACCAGTTACAATTTGGCTAATGGCTGCTGTTTCTTCATGTTTTGTGCCACTGCCTTTGTTTCCCTCCTGGTCACAGAGCTGTGAGATTGTTTTAGCAAAGACGAGGTGTTGTTCTTCCCTCCCCTCCTTCCGGGAGGGAGCTTACCCAATAAACGCCAGCCATCCCAGGTGTGAAGTGTGGCTTTGGCTTGGTGTGCTGGCTAGCTACAAACATGCTGTGTTAGTGTGTACACGGGCATGGTATGTGTGTATTTGTGTTTTGAGCGCTTGTGTTCCTTGACAACTTGGTGGTGTTTTCACTGTGTGCAGAGAAGTGTTAGAGGTCAGAGAAGCCAAGTGGTGGGGAGTAAAAATGAAGGGGGGAAGCAGTGAGAAGTATCAGTTTGTTTCATGTGCACTTCACACGTACAAGGCTACATTAATGCATCTAAGTAGCATTCACTTATACATGCTCATGTTCATTTCACTCGCAATATAAAAGCAAACCTGCGCACACACACACACACACACACACACACAGACATTTCCACAGGCCACAGGCAGGGAAGGGAGCCCCTGTTTAATTTTCAGCCTCCCTGTGAAGTTTGCAGAGGGTGCCAGCACTGACATGCAGGTACCAACACCAACAGAGAGGATCACCAGCAGCAGCCGTGTGCTACCCGTCCAGTCCACCCATCGCAGTAGTCAACTGTGACACCCAGAGACACAACCCCACACCCTGCAGGGTGACCCTGGACGTAGAGCAGTGACATGTGATGGAATGAGAAACACCAGGGTGAGGGGGGACAGGACTATAGTAGGAGAGCACAAAGAGAAGGGGGAGTTCAGGGTAACATGGGGGCAAAACAAAGGTTGTGAATGTTCACATATTTTTATTTTGGTAATCAAAACTAGGCCAGAGATATTATGCCGCGTTTCCACTACGTGGTATCGGCTCGACTCGACTCGGCCTTTTTGCGTTCCCATTACAAAAAAGCACCTGGAATCTCGTACCTGGTACTAGTTTTTTGGTCTCACCTCCGCTGAGGTTCCAGGACTGGGGACCAGATACTAAAACATGACGTGTAAACACTGCAGACCACTGATTGGTCAGAGAGTTTTCTCTGTGACCCGCCGTTTAACAAAAAACAGATGCAGATGTTGACAGTAAATCTGTTGGTAGGTTAATCCACATGATGACAGCCCGAAAACTACACCATGGTTTGTTGAGGACGTTCAGACGTAAAAATTCAGCATGAGTTTGACGAGACAACACGCAATGAGTGAGTTTATCAGCAACTCTGAGCAGACGACACCGAAGTAATGCACCGCATCGCTATGACAACCAGGTACTGTAAAGTGGGTAGTATCCTGTAATGGAAACAGTCTGGAATAGGACCTGGTACCAGAGTTGAGTCGAGTCAAGTCGAGCCAGTTCCACATAGTGGAAACGCGGCATTAGAAAAGTAAAAATGGGTAATCTAGAGCAGGGTTGCCCACAGTTTTCAGATTGTGCGCTACTTTTATAATGACCAAGACAAAATGATCTACCACCACTGTAAATTAATGCTTACATTAGCAGGTAGCTCATTAGGCAGCATTACTACCATTTATGTCAATAGTTGGATTGCTCAGTAGCTGTGGTGTGGGAAACTAGGGTTCAAATCCCACTAGAAGCACAAGCCAAACTATTTTACCCATGCTAATTTTAGTTCATTTTTAATGTCATGAGATCTACCTGCACTACCGGTCAATCACAATCATCTTATCGTACACCCCTGATCTAGAGTATTTAACCAAAACAAACCAGAGTTTCTGTTATTGTCTATTGTGCGCTGGGAACTGGTCATATGTTGATGTTCGCACACACTGTTGATGCTCACAACCGCCTCCCCCACCTACATTCATAACAACAGCGTTTAAGCCAAGGGGCTAGGGTAACGGTTCCAATATGAAGCCCATGCAGAATTATCTTACAGTTGTAATATCACTGATGGCCTTGGGGGTTATTCCAAAAGCCTTTGCTCTTATCGACTTACACTGGACTTCTCTCTACAAAAAAAAAGTCATTTTCTTCCAGGGCTCCCACAGCTCTACCCATTTGTCCAAATATGGTATTTTCCAGCAGCAAAAAGTCAACATTTAAATGGCTAAATCACAAATTATTAACTTCAAAACACCAATTCAGATAATTGGGGGGGGGGCAGTTGCTGAACAATGCCAAGGCCCCTGGTTTGCTGGAAACAGCATTAACCAGTACCACTCACTGACCAGTCTACATGCACACTAATGAATGAATGTCTTTATCACTGAACATGTAGAACAAAACTGAGAATGCTATTCCTGTTAAGGTGTAGGCAACATTAACATTTAACAAAGAAAACTTGAAGTTAGACTAACTGCCACAGTTTCTTGTTGACTTCTCTTAATAGATATATCTATATTAGGGATGTAACAGTATGAAAATTTCATATCACGGTTATTATGACCAAAATTATCATGATTATCATTATTATTGCGGTATTGTTGAAATTGTGCTCAGAATGTTCAAAAAGTATTAATACACAGACTGAAATACTTTAACCAAGTTGTGTTTAAAAAAATAAATAAATAAATAGAATAATAGGCACAATGTCCCTTTTGTGTCAGAAATATTCAAATATTAACCCTTAGTGGTCTGAGTCTATTTTGTCTGTTTTTCAGTCCTTTTGATTTGGCCTTATATACAATATAAACAAATGTTTACTATGCCCATGTTTGGGATCTGTTTTTTCAGCACAGCTTCATCTATATCATCTGTCTATTATTTTTTCACTTTAACCTACTATCTAAACATAAAAGGCCAGAAAACACAAAAAAAAATAAAATACGATTTGAAAAATGTATATACTTGAATGCATAAATAACACAAAGATGCTTAACGAACCTTTTCAAAGACTTGTGAATCAAAAGTGAATATTAGTTCCAAATATTAGGTATATAAAATCTAAATTGTAATAAATTAAAACTATACTCAAATATCTGATGTAAAAGCAGATCTTTACATAGGCGTTTTTTTCCCCTAAAAGTGCGGTAATCAAACACAGTTATCATGATAATTAGAATTTAAACGGTAATACTAACCGTCTGCAGTTTATCGTTATACAGGTAATTGTTACATCCTGGATCTATATATGCCCATTTTTGGTTAATCTTAGACATACTAATAACAGTTTTCACAGGGACTAAGTCTTGAAAGAAGTGTTGATGTTGAATTATATGTCACTCTTAATGCTTGAAGGTACAGAATTACCTTCCTTCCTTTTATTTATTTATTTATTTATTTATTTTTACCGCGGCCGAAATTCTGAGAGATATCACAAAACTTGGGAAAGTACAACCTGGTCACAGATAAATTGAAAGCCACGTGCCTTGTATTATGAGTCTGAAGATGAAATGACACTAAGTACTGATATTACTGACTGTGAAAGACGGAGACGGATCCAAAAAAGCTGCAGTGAACTTGGCTCTGTGGTTATCTCAGCCCACCGTAGCTGAACTCTGGTCAGCAGAGGGCCCAGCGTCCACTCCTCTCTGACCACCTGACCGTCAATCTAACTGTCTGTCTGTCTGTCTGTCAGTCAGTAGGTGGATAAACACTCTCACCTCCCCGCCACACACTACCGCCCCACTCCAATGACACTCCATCTTTAATCCCTCCAACCTTCCCTCCCCCTTGAACTTTATCACCTATTAACTGCAGACCAAGTAAATCCCACATGGAAAAAAGTGTGTGTGTGTGTGTGTGTGTGTGTGTGTGTGTGTGTGTGTGTGTGTGTGTGTGTGTGTGTGTGTGTGTGGTGGGGGTGGGGGGCTATATATACACACACACACACACACACAAACACATATAGTCTTTTTCAGTCTATAGCCAGTGGGCTGGCACATAGGTGCCTTTGCTGTATGACATGATGGGGCAAAAAAACAGTTATTTCTCACTACACAGCTTTTCAAATTGAGTCTTATCCAGTGTTGCCATCGTTTTCTCCCCCTCTTTCTCCCCTCTGTCTGCTAACCTTTCCACCCTACCTCCAAAGATCCATCCATTCACCACCTCCGTTACCCTCCAAATTTGTGACCTCTTTCCTTAAATGGTGCTGTCATCAGCGTTTGAAGTGAATTAGTCTGAGGAGAGGGGAGCTGACCTGTGAGATCGGAGCTGATGGCACCTACACTTTGTGGCCGGCGTTATGAGGCCAGGATGTAGCGTGATGATGGCACACGCTTAACCCTCAGCTCCCCATACCTGGACACACAGGGATATCAGCTGTGAGTGATGGTAATAAATGCTTTTTATGTTGAAGGTGAGGCTCATGTTATGGTGGTCTGAAAGCCTGAGATGGGCAAAAAAAATAAACAGTAAAGGTGAACTCATTGGCTTTAATGTCAAATCTATGATACGGATCTTTTCATCAGTACAGTATCTGAAATGACTACACCTATGTTCATTATTTTGTAGAGCCGTGTACTATATCAATACTATATCAAGGTTTTCCACCAATGTTTAACTTCAGATTCAGTTTCATTTGGTTATGTGTGAATAGGCAGAGAAAAAATACATAGTTTTTCACATTTTACATATTATATTCACTAGTTAGATAAATCTAACCATGACGGCATAAAGCTGCTCACACTGATGTGTATGTGATGAATGAAATTGTCATTGTCTGTGTTGTGTGTTTTGCAAGTTGTACTATGATTCACTTCTTGAACTACATTATGGGACAAACACAGTTATCTATCTATCTATCTGGTAAAACAGTAAACAGTAAAGGCAGTACTCATATTTATCTTTACTGACTATTTTTATCACTGCTTTGACTGAGAAACCCTTCCAAAGCACCACATTTTTAATGTTTTAATTTTTTTTTTCTACCTCAGAGATGAGCTAATGCTGTTTTGTCACAAATGTTCATAACATAATCCATCCCATGCATAGAATAAAACATGTCCTTGAACTGGATGGACAGAAACAACATTATCTAACAGGTAATCTGAATATTTTATTAAAGTTTATTCAAGTACAAGAAATTTGCTCCAGCAATTTGTTGCAGTTGCTATATGTAGATATACACACACACACATATATACATACGAGTGTGCAAAAATATTGTTGTATATAATTATGTATTATTATTATTATTATTATTATTATTATTATTATGTATTATTATTATTATTATTATTATTATTATTATTATTATTATTATTATTATCATTATTAGAGTCCAGCTCCATCCACCTGACGATACTGGTCTTGTGGATCAGCCTGTTGAGTCTGTTGGCACTGGCAACCCTCAGCCTGCTATCCCAGCATGCAACAGCATAGAGGATGGCACTGGCCACCACAGACTCATAGAAGATCCTGAGCATAGTCTGGCAGATGTTGAATGACCTCAGCTGCCTCAGGAAGTGCAGACGGCTCTGGTCCTTCTAGTACAGTGATGATATGATTCTTGCCTGGTCCAGTTTAAGGTCAGTGTGTACTCTGAGGTTTCTGTAATCATCCACTACTTCTACATGGACCCCATGGATGGGAACAGGAGTCACCATCAGCTCTTTGGTCTTCATCATGTTAAGCCACAGGTTAGGGATGGGAATCGAGAACCGATTCTTTTTAAGAACCGGTTCCCAGTAGCTCTATTCCTTGGAATCGTTTGCCTGCCTGCTTAACAATTCTGCTTATCGATTCTGCCTTCGTTGCACATGCATGATGACATCATATTTTCTGTGCAGAGATGGAAATATAAAAGACAGTTGATGCAAACACACCTGTTAGTACTCTTTTATTCCCTCACCTAACAAGAATTGATAAGAGAATCAATAAGGAATCAGATCGATAAGCAAAATCAATAATGGAATCATTACATTCTCACTGATTTCCATCCCTTCCACAGGTGGTTCTGCTCACACCATGTGACTAAGGACAAGAACTGCTTGTAATCTTTCTTGCTAATGCTGTTCATTTTGTCCACTGATGCCCACATCACATTGGGGTTAGACAGATGCTGAGGTTTTCATTTCAAAAAAGGAACGAGGAAAAAGCAATGAAATGTGAAGAACGGTTCCACTTTAGGGCTCAGGTGTCAAACTGGACCTGTCTGTTAGTTGTTAAGTATGTGTGCGATTGTCAGCACCCATCTGTGACTGGCTGAAGAAGCAAGCTGACAGTTAGCTGAAAACAGTAAGATGGAGCTGAGAAACTGTGCCTTAAACTAGTCGTGTGTTCACATGTGTGTCTGTCATCTCCGTAGCACAAGTTTTTGTAGGGATACGAGGCTCTGCACACTATTGCACACACTATGTAAAAGCAAAGCGTGAAGTCATTACTTAATATTATCTGTTTCCTTTTAAGTTATAACCAACCTGAATCCACAATGGAACACATTTAATAGGGTGGTCCAAAAAAAATTTTTTTAAGATTCTCTGGATTAGAACCCTGCATTTGGTTCCATATCTGGCCAAATTACTTTGGTCCAAATTTTATGCAAATTAATTAATATTTAGAGGTTGTACAGACAGGTGCAGATTGCTCTATATACTCTAACAGAACTATCCAAATGAATAAGGCAGATTAGAATAATTTGTCATTTTATTCTCAAAATCAAACTGACACTCGCATAAAAATGTTCCTTAGAAAGTCCAGGAACCACTGTTGGTTTATTGAAATGACCAAAAGTGTTCCTGTGTTCTTTGACAACTTGTTGCCAGTACTGTTTGTGATCTGCATTTGTTGTTCGGCTACAGTTGAAGTCTGGAATAAGCTCCGCCCCTCTGTCAGTGACATCACTGAAAACTTTAGTGGAATGCCCAGTTTTCTCCTTCTTCTGAAAGTCTGCATCATCAGCCCAGTCTACTGGAGGAACTGTTCAGAATGTTTGTGACAGATCCAAAGTTTCAAACAAACGCATGGTGCTGGTGGGGACAAAAGCCCTGATCTGCTTCCCTTCACAATCTGACAGATTAAGGACATCCCAACGCTTTAGTGGAACCAAAGAACCTGCATTTAACATCATGTTGTCGACCATCAGCTGCTTCTGCTCTGGTGTCACACTGGAGTCACAGAATGGACCACAACCAGTTCTTCACTCCAGTTCCACAGATGTGGGCGGAGTTACTTCATCCATATATTTACTCCAGTACCACAGATGTGGGCGCTCTTACTTCATCCATATATTTACTCCAGTTCCACAGATGTGGGCGGAGTTACTTCATCCATATATTTCTAGCTGAATCCCTCAAACCTTGGTTTTGATAGTACTGCTCTTCTCTTACAGCTCAGCTCGGCTATGCTGAAAATGAACAATTAGTCCATTTCCAGGAAACTTCCTGCAACTTGTGCAACCTCTAACACATCTCCTTTTTCTTCCAAATTTTTTCCTAAATCATCCTTTGAATGCCAAAACCTAATGCAGGGTTCTAATTGAGGTTATCTCAAACTTTATTTTTTACCATGATTGTTGGACCACCCTAACATTTAATCAGCATGTTGTAGTAGTTCTTACAATTTGCACATTTGGTAGCTGCTTTTTGAACGTAATATATTTTAGGGAGCACTGTCAAAAAAAGAAGCACTTCAAAAAGATTGACCCTCTCCCTGAAAGGTCAAAGTTCAAGAGCACAGGAAATGATTATTATTAGTTTTTATTTTTTTCCCTAGCCTATTTGAAGAATTTGAAAAAGGTTTTCTATCAAAGTCTAACTCACATATTTTTGGACCAATTCTTCCAGATTTAAAAATATAAGTACATTTTCTGAGGGGTAGTGGGTTATTGAACTGCTTTGGTGGAGATTTATATTATTATTATTATTGTCATTATTACTATTTGTTTGTTTTAAATTATTTTGGTACTATAAGTTTATAATGGTTATTTTTTATTTATTATGCGATAGTCAAATTTAATTACAACCACTTTACAACTGTGTCATAGTTAAAAGATTTCCTGAAAAAAATTTAAAAAAAAAAATTAATTAATAAATCTCAGAATTTCTGGTACATGGTAGTGGCTACTGAGAAATGTATTTTCTTAACTCTAACCAAACATTGTGCTTGGTTATTTGTTTATCTATAGGTAGTAGAAATTTAGCACTGAGTTTGGGGTCTAACAAGGATAAGGGTAACATACAGAGCAGGAAACATGCTATACGCCCTATCTGTGCAGAAAATGTGTTTATTTTTTTAATGTAGAAAAATTGCATGTATTGATGATTCATGAAGTTACTTTTTTCTATTAATGTACAATATTTATTTATGACCCCTCAATTTTGTGTCATTTCCATCTCTCATGTTTGTGTCTGAGCCAGATCCAAAATGACAAGGCAGTGGAGGATAAGACGTGGGGGTTGGTGGCGATGTGATGAGTTTTTCTTTTTCTTTTTTTTTCTCATTGTTGCCATTCCTCCTCCTCCTCCCCGTCACTTCCCTTCCTTTAAATCCGTCACCCACTACATGTCTGGACAGCGGGGGGGCTAAAATCAAATTCTCTTCGCCTCCTCTTCTCTGACCTGAATCTCACTGGGGCCCAGTGTAACAGCTCAGAGAGGGAGAGAGAGATGAGGAAGTACAGATGCACAAAGGAGTCAAGAGGAGAAGAGAGGGAGGCTGAGAGGGAGGAATCAACAGAGACATGGAGAGAGAGAAGAGCGGGAATGAAAGTGAGTTGGTGAAGTTGTGGAGAACTGTATTAAGTGTGTTTGGTGGTGGTGTGGGGGTGGAGGAACAGTCGAGTTTTGTGTGTGTGTGTGTGTGTGTGTGTGTAAGAACTTGTAGAGGAGATTGGGAAAATGGAAATAGCAAACATCCTACCCATGATGCACTGCCCTCATAACTTACAAAGAATGTCAAAAAGATCAAGTTTCTAAACATCTTATATAAAACTGCTGATAGATTTTGTGGAGCTTCGTCAGCTGTTTATCATTCCTCCCTCAAAATCATCTTCTGTGTCTTGCTTTTGTCTACATCACACAGGTTCAGGGGTTGCCATCTTCAGTCCTCTTTCAAGGATTACATTATTAAAAAAAAAACAACAACTATTGGACTCAAAGATTCTACCAATCATTGCCTACTAAGTACAAACTGAAAGTTATAATCATCTCACATATAATGTCACATGTCACCATCATGGGCTGTGTCGTTTGTGCTAGTGCACATTTGAATTTAACATCATTTTTTCTCATAAAAAAAAAAAAAACAGACCCATTTTGCAGCATTGGCACAAGTCAACAACAGCAAAACGTAACTGTCACTATGTGATATTGTGTTGTTATTACTATGTGGTGATATTCAAATGCAAATTATCAGAATTTTTATTGTTTTGGTTTTTTTTTACTTCAACTGAATTTCCTACAATATATTCTTAAGAAAGATATATGTAATATTTAGATTCCAAACTATCAAAAGCAGGAGGAAGTTAAAAAAAAAAAAAACAGTTACAGCTACCAAAACCACATGAATTGACATGATGTCTCCACATATCTGTATTACAGTATCAACAAGTTTACACCTTCAGACATAATCTCATAGCTGCTTATTTTGACAGCCGGTATAAATAAAACTGTCTTCTAATCTTCATGTAGGTTACTGTGTTAGCTGGTAGCTTACACACATTATAATGTTAGCTATGTTAGCTTTGCTCTGTTTTTAGACAATACAGTCTCCATATTATTTTCATTATATTATATTTATTTTTAAAGCAAACCAGATCTTTGAACATGAGAACATTCAGTTGAGTAAAAAAGGGAGCCACTGCTATTGGCTTGGAAATGTAAATGCCACAATGCTTGAGGTGCAGTGAAGCTAATATTATGGTATTATTATACGATATGTATTACGAAGAAACAGTCAAATCACAATAGATGTCACGTACAAACACATCAGTCTGTGAGCGATGTAAAATCTAAATAATCTCATCAACAGGAAAACATTACATCATAACATAACCACATAACCCAAATGTTGACATTTCCAGGGACAATAACATGACAAAAACCCAACCAGAGCAGAAACCTTAAAGGTGAGGTAGGAGATCTTGGAAAAACGGTTTGAGCAAGCTACATTTTGAAAATACACAATTCAAAAGTTCAAACCCCTTTCTTCAGACATCCCCCCAAAGCCACGCCTCCAGAGTACTGGCACACGCAATGCTTGTTCACAAGGGTTCACGAGCACTGCACAATTCGCCCAGCCCCAGCCCCAGCCCCAGCCCCAGCCCCGGCCCCAGACCCGGCCCCAGACCCGGCCCCAGACCCAGCCCCGGACCCGGAACTGGACCCGGCACCAACTCTGACCCTGTCCCCAGCTTGCAGATCCATGTGTACCTCATTCACCCTCCTCCAACACCCCCACTCTTACAGAACAGCCCCAATTCATACCTATCTGGCTAACATTACATTTTCTAGTGGTTTATGTTACTGACAAAACAGTTTGCTGGTGAACCTTCCATCCTAATACAGCTAATATATCCAAGCTCTGGCTCTGGCTTCGTTTCCTGAACAAGTGCTCCAAACCTCTGAAAACGCACGAAGAGGGGTACGCGTAGAGGGGTACGCGTAGAGGGGGGAGGGACAACTGACAGTTGAGTTTGATAGACATATCACCGTTCAATCATTTCGATTGGTCGGTTAAAATGATCGGATGTTGTTTTTTCAGTCCTGTCCGTTCCACAGGTGACTACATTTTTTTTTTTAAATTTCTGTGTTAGAGCATTTAATTAATTGGTTGGAATTGGGGTGTGAAGGGGATTTTACGTAATATAGTGAAAAATGCTCCAGGAAAACATCTCCTAAAGGTTTAAAGCTGCAGGACCTGAAATCGCCAAAATTTCCAAAATCTGATAAAACCTGATCAGCAATCAGAGTCACATATTTTAAGAAAGGAAGAGGGTTACATATGTCAATGACGTATTTAATATGTGATTAGCCGAAAGTGGAAAACACAACAACATGATGCAGGAAGCTGTTCAGACTGTCTTGAACAGATCAGATACAGGTCACATACAGGCAAAACAATCGGACTGGGCCACATTTACCTACAGTCTGAACGTAGCCTAAGTACTAGTTTTCCTGCTTATTAGCCTTCTCTAGGGATGCTTTTGGTAGCACCTTAATACTTACTACATGAGTACAACATTTTTGGTACTAATCAACAATCAGAATCATCTTAATTGAAGCGTGGAATATGGTTGACTTTGTTAAGGCCATGTGAAGCTGTTTGACTTTTTCTCTGGGCACAGCTGGCGTTTACCTGTTTTCCGCGGTCACAATAACCGGCAGGAGGCGGCCTGCTTTTATACATGCGTGTGGGTATTTACTGGAGATATCTATGTGTCTGTGTGTGTGTGTGTGTGTGTGTGTGTGTGTGTGTGTGTGTGTGTGTGTGTGTCTATCCAGGGGTGGTCAGCCATTCAATCAGTGTGTCTTCTGTCCAATTCAGTCACTCATTAGTAGTGAAAGAGATCCACAGGGTGGCTCCTTTTACACACATGCACATGCAACATACACTCTTTTGCCTTCTCTCTGTCTCTCTCTCTGTCTCTCTCTCTCTCGCTCTCTCTCTCGCTCTCTCTCACACACACACACACAGAGAGGGAAATTAACTAATTAGGGCCCTGGCGGGACCAGATATGACACCATGAACCATATAGACCAAAGATGTGGGCAAGAGAGTAGAGAACAACGCAGAGAGAGCGAGGAAGGGAGGGAACAGGAGCTAAAATAAGACTTTAATCTAAACTATACAGCTGTCCTGCAGGGAAATATATTTTACAATAATAAATGAAATACTAATTTATGAAAATGGAATCTTATTGTACATACTGTATATAAATCATGCCTACAATTGAATAAAATATACATGTAGGTTAATATAGCGCCCTTCTGCAGTGGCACCAGAGGTAGTCAAAGCAGATTAGTAAAAGTAGAAATACTTTAATGGAATATTACAGTAAAAAGAGACAAATATGGAGAGTGGATGAATGTAAGGACTTGTGAAATACAGAAAAGAAAATTGATCTGCATGGCACAATTAAGTAAAAAAAAAAATCATTATGTTTTGTATCTATTATGATGGGTGTATTGTTAAAGATATCAGTAGTTGCAGTTATATGTAAAGGAACTGCTGCTAAATGAAGTTGTGAAGTGATTCAGATTGTTTATATAACCCAAAGTATTTACTCAGAAAAGAACTTTTATTTACAATGGGGAGTGGTTTGACCTGCTGTGAAGTGGCTCATCATATAATTGCCGTGTCAAAACTTTTCTAGCATTCTCTCATTTGGTTGATGGTCTGGTGTGCCCATTGTTCATGACAGAATATGGCCATTGTCCCTGTGTGTTAGGCCCTTATTAGACTTGGTATTATTACCTCTGCCAGGACGTACTGTGATCGCTTTGCTTTGTGTGTCTGCATGTTTGTTTGTTTGTTTGCAAGATAACTCAAAAAGTTATGGATGGATTTTCAGGAAATTTTCAGGAAATGTTGATACTGGCACAAGGAAGAAATGATTAAATTTTGGTGGTGATCGGGGTGTGTGTGTGTGTGGGGGGGGGGGGGGGGGGGGGGGGGCAGATCTGTCTTGGCGGAGGTCTGCATTCTTCGAGTGCTTTTCTCGTTCGTTTTTTGTGATCCAGTCCCAAGTGGACAACATTATGCAATCATGTTGTTATTATCAGCAGCACGACACAGTGGAGCGATGATGGTGCACATAACTTATTATGTAACATATTGTACCTGAAAATTATGATTTTCAAAATTTTTTTCAGACAAGAATATATTTGTTTCGGTCAGTAGTCACTAATGTTTCAGAGATTTCCTGCTAACTTAGCTTGGTTATTGAAAAATATCCCACTTAGCAACATGTTGATGCACAATTGTACTGATGCAATAGTAGTTCCAACTCTGGGTCAACCAATGTGGGATAATGGCCCAAGTCATTATGCTGACTGGATTTGTAACGTTTCTTTGTAATGGTAAGTTATTGCGCGGACTACTGGCAGCTAACCCATAATGGCCTAGTGCTACTTTTGTGGCAGTTTCCATAAATGTTTTCCTCTGACTGTACCCTTTCTGATGTGATATATCACCATTTATTGTGATATTATCCTGTGTTTTGCATTATTTCAGTGAAAATCATGTATTTTGTTGTATTTAATTTACTGATCATATAGATGTTAATAAAACCTCAGACTGAAGTTGAGGGTTATTATATCAGAAACAGAGGAAACTGAAGAAAAAAGTGACTTTTTCAACTAAATATTCTATCCTACTATATAATGCACATTCTGTGTCCGGCGTCCGTCCATCCGAGCGATGTTGCAGGATAGGAGGGCATTTGTACGGGTTTTCCTCAGCCTTCACAGGCCCAATCGCCGCCAAATGAATAGAAACATTACCTGACTATCTACTAGCCACAATTTTATGTTCGTATTCAAATGTTGTGAGGTATGCTGGGCGATTTTAGCCTCTCATGCTATCATACAATGGTAATACGGGTACAATGCCGCTAGTATCATTAACTGAACAAAAATCAAGCATCTGCATCCACTGTCATTTATCACAGTACATGGGTTTTACTGGTGAATCAATGTTGTAGAAGATGAACGTGTTTCTATGTTCATACGGAGCCTCTGAACGTCCAAATGGGCCATATCTGATCAGTATGAAAAGATGACAAACTGCATTTTACACCAATTATTTTCATGTATTTATAAGATTACTGAATCAATAGTCAATCAATCAATCAATTAATTAATTTTTATTTATATAGCACCAAATCATAATAAAAGCTATCTCATGACACTTTACATATCGAGCCGGTTGAAACCAGACTCTCAAGCCAATTTACAGAAACCCAACAGAATCCTCCAGGAGCAAACACTTGTGAGTGGTGACAGTGGAAGGAAAAACTTCCCTTTAACAGCAGAAACCTTGAGCAGACCCTGAGTCCTGGAGGATGGCCGTCTGCCTTGACCAGTTGGGTTAAAAGAGAGGGGGTAAAGGAGGAGAAAAAGAGAGAGAGAGAGAGTGGGAGAGAGGGGGAGAATGGGGGAAGTAGGGAGAGACACATGGACGCAATTGATGCACAGATAACTGAACTAGAACTGTCAAAACTAGATCAGCTGGTGTTAGTTTAATTACTAAAAACCAGAACAAAGGTCCATGACTGTTAATACTACTACTACATAACAAGTATTAACAGTGGATGTACTACTACTACAACAGTTAGTACAAATACTATAAACCTCTACCATCTATGGAACTACAGGATAAACACTATCACAACTAGGGCTGCTCGATTATAGAAAAAAAAAAAAAAATCACGATTATTTTAGCAATAATTGAAATCACGATTATTAAAAACGATTATTTGTTAACCTTGAAGTTGTTTATTTTTTTCTTGCAAAACAATGTAAACTATACTCCTTAAACATAAATAAAGCTTTTAACCACTAAAACAAAGTATGTTCACTTTTGTACGAAACAAAAAAATCTTTGAATGCAAATAAGTGTACTGTAAATTCAAGTATGTTTCCTTTTGTAAACAAATAGTGCACTGGAATTAAACTGCTATAGAATTGCCATAGAACTGTAGCAATTAAAAAAACAAAAAACCTCACATAAAGTGCAAATTGTAAATTTAAGTATGTTCAATGTAGTATGAAACAGTAAACTCAGTGGCGTGCTGTAAGGTTTCAGTTCAGGCCTTCTGTATACATCAGCCATCTAGAATACGCATGTTAGGGTTATACGGGTTAGGGTTAGGTTAATACAGGAGTTGCAGCGTAAAGAGATTCGGAGACTGAAGATTGCATTGTGGACGAAGTTGCAGATGGAGTTGTTTTTATGTGTTTTAGTTTTTCATAAGATTATGATAAAGGTGGCGGTGGTTAAACTTTAGATGGTTAAAAAGGTTTGTTGTGTTACCGGTCGGTGCGGACACGACTACGAAACACTTTTTGCACGTGATGTGTTTTTGCTCTTCGTCTTCTTCATCAAACCCAAAGTGATTCCATACAATTGAATTTAACTTGCCTTTTTTGTTTACCAAGCACTTCTGCTGTGATTCTCCTGCCGTTTTTCCAGACCCCTAGGTACAACTTTCCTCTTGGGGTGGACCTGCCGGGTAGCTGGCAGCTGTAGCTTAGAGGGGGGCGGGGCAGAGCAGCTCATGGTAGCTTGCATGTGCGTGAATTAAAACGACTCAAAATTAATAATCGTTTTTTCTCGATTACATAATTTTTGTAATCGTTGCGTGTAATAATCGAAATAGTAATTGAATTTCGATTAATTGCACAGCCCTAATCACAACTATATGGATAAGTGAGTGATGATGATGAAGACAGGAAAGGGGCAGGACCACAGCATCATGTTCAGAATGACAGAAAGAACAGGTGTTAAACAGTTTAGATCAGTAGAAGACTTTGGACGCTCATGGATGTTTGGGTCTTAATGGGTTAAGGTGGAATGTTTTCTTTACTGTTACTCATTGAATGATAGGACACTGTGAATCTTTCAATACTCCTTAACTTTCAACGTGATATCATGAATTGCGTACAGATAACACACCACTTTTAATTGGTGTGTTATCTGTACACATTATAAGCTTTCCGCATGTACGTTCACGCTGCGTAAAATAACACACGATTAGCCACATTAGCGGCTAGCACGATTAGCGGTTAGGGTTAGGTTTAGGGTTAGGGTTAGCAGTTACAGATTTGCATACAGACACACCATCAAATAGCGTTGAATAACACACAAAAGGATGAATATGCGTATGTATAGCACGCCATATGCAATAAGAACAGGTGTGACATACAACGCGATTTCATGAGATTAGTCTGTAAATTTTGATATGACTATAACTGTCGCCATATTTGCATTTATTGGCACTTACATGGCCAACACTTAGTAATAACTGAATATTCAAGGTATGAAAACATGTTCTACTAATATGCACACTGTGGATACTGCATTTCCTCATGAAAGGAAAACAGTGTTGTTGTTATGAACTCAGACCACAACACATTGATAAAACCCTCCCAGTATGGAGTGGTGCATTCTTGAAAATGTTCATATATCTGTAGCCCACCTATACCCAGTGTATTAAGGTAAGGTCCCTGAGTTCCTAATTAACTCCGTAGATACTTAAATATATAGAAATCTAATTACTTACTGCTCTTGAGGTCTGTGTGTCGCTATGTACAGTTCTCACCCTTCAAGCAATAATCACATCACATTCACAACATAAGTAAATGTAATGCACTTTCAGTTTACTGAATTAGTAGATTTATGTTAACAGATAACAGTGATCAAACAATCAAAATACTGCTTATAGTCACAGTAATAAAACGTCCTTTTACCTTAATATTGTGGTGGGCCCACACACCATTCACTCTCACACTCACAGGCTTACTACTTTAAACTTTAAAGATGCAGGCCTGACCAATGCTTGTGAGCGGTGAGGCCCAAAACTTTCACTCTTACCAGCCAAAAGAAAAACAGTTTAGCGGTACCTGGTCTAGTGTTTGAAAGTGCAGATGTCTACTCCAAGTTCACCTGCTGAAGGAAGGCGCAGCCGTGTCCCAAGATGGCGGTCGCGTCCTCTGGTCCTGCTCAACTCCACACAGTGTCCGGAGAAATAGTAATCCAAAGGTTAACTTCTCACAGTCTCTAAGATCTCCAAACACGACCAAAGTTCATATTCCAAGCAGGAATTATGAGAAACGGTCTTTATAGAAAGCTGGGTTAGCTACTCTTGTCCACAGAAGCACATCCCCTTAGCCACTGAATGCTAATACACATTAAGCTAAAGAGTTACACTGGAGTCGGAAGAAGTACTGAACTGCAGGACCATCTTCGGGCTGAAAACGTCCACAGCACTCCAAAGAAAAGTAGAATAAGTATCTATCTCCGACTGCTGATTTAACGATCTAAAACTTGTCGACATACTAAAAAAAAATAACAGCGACACATCAAATCTTTCCCCCTCGTAGTTTTTTTCCCTCCATGTTAAGCTAACATTTATCAGTATATTCACTTCCGGTTTCACAAGTATAAAGCTAATACAAATATTGACCAGAAACAGTTGTGTACAGACACTGCACTTCCTTTCACCTTTCAAAATAAAACAAATTTAACCACATACTCTCCATTGTACATTGCAAATGATTTTTAAACTCATGTCCAGGTACTTTTAAATGTTTTAAACATATTGCACTACACATGAAATAGTATTTTAACATATTTATGCAACATTTAACATATTTATGCTTTTTAACCCTTTTAACTGTAAATAACACCATGAACTTCTATTTATTTATTTGTAATATATTCACATTTTTTGTCTGGGATACATATCTTCAAAACTCTTTTTGCTCTTATTTAAAAATGTGTTGCTGTTGAAGCATTGTTATATGTATGTGGCAGAAGGGAGTACTACACTATCCCTGCTTCGTTGCTGAACGTGAGAAGAAGCACACAGTACAAACTGGGACTATTCTTTGTTGTTGGAAAACCCAGCTGCCTAAGATGTGTGGTGTACGAGTAAAGTATATCTGGTCTTTTCACATTTTCAGATGTCATGGGCAAATTTTTCTAATGGCTTTCATAGATGTAATTTTGATAAACATATTTCTGGTCATGCAGAGGATGTCACTTAAGTAAGCAATAGGCTTTACCGAGGTCCTGGATTCATTTCCAAATGTGGGGCTATTTGGAACTGTCCACTCAAGATCAGATGACCCAAGATTCATGCTGATACAGATACAGATTCTCTGAAGACAGCATTAAGAGTATTTTCAAAAACAACTCACTTCTTCCTTCTTTTTAGCAGTATCTCAGTGAGTGTATATGTACTGAAAGCTTCAGTGTGCATGTGTTAAACACTGCGACTGCATGTTTCACACTCTTATTCCTGAAAGCCATACATTGTGTGTGTGTGTGTGTGTGTGTGTGTGTGTGTGTGTGTGTGTGTGTGTGTGTGTATTTGTGTCAGGGTGCATTCAAATGAAGGCGTTATCTCCTCACCCAGGGTGCTGGAGGCCTTGCCTTGCCACCCTCTGATCCCTATCTTTCCCTCAGTCATCCCCTTCTTTCCCTCCCTCACATTCAAATTCTTATCCTTCCCTCTCACTAATACTCCGTTCTCCATGCATCAGATATATGGGAATGATCATCACTGTAAATCTATAGGTCAAACATGATACTTATTCCTTAAAATTGCTTAAGAACAGTTTGCATTTTACATTTTTATACAGCTGGTATAACTCTGATGTTGCCAGTAGTGATCTTTGATTGCATAACTACAGCACTATTGCACAAAAGTGATTGGAAGAATATCCATATCTGTGCTTTGTCCCAAAAAAGAATTTGTCCTACTTAACTGTATCTTGTCAAATTCAATCAGTGCAGTCTTTATTTTTTATTATCAAGTTGACTTTGGAGACACTAAGAGGTCAGATATAGAGGTGAAATTGAAGAATTTACTAAAGGTTAGAGTTGTGGCACAAGGTTAAGGTACAAGGATGGTTGGTTTGTGCAGATCAAGATCTAGACTTGACAGCAGTCAGTTACATTACCTTGAGATTTAACCTCTTAACTGACATGACCATTCTCCTTTTTACTTTCTCATTTTTATTTTTCATTTGATAACCAGGTGTATGGGTGGCACTGGAGAGCACTGTCGCCTCACAGCAAGAAGGTCCTGGGTTTGATTCCAACACCACAGACCTTTCTGTGTGGAGTTTGCCTGTTCTCTGTTTGTGTGCGTTCTCTCCAGATACTCCAACTTCCTCCCACCATCCAGAGTCATGCACTAACAGGTTCATTGGTCAAGCTAAAGTTGTCCATTGGTGTGAATGTGAGAGTGATAGGTTGTATGTTTCTATATGTCAGCCCTGTGATGAACTGGTGATGAACACGTCCAGGGTGAACCCCGCCTTCACCCATAGGTAGCTGGGATGGGCTCCAGCACCCCAGGACCCTCTCAAGGATACAGCATTCCAGAAGATGACTGACTGACTGACAAATAGGTGTCTTGAGAACTATTGTCTACCTGTTTGGATTAAAGGTTAACCCTGTAAAGCCTGAACCATTAATATCATTGACAGAAAATTCCAGTTCTTTGAAACTGGAGCCTTTACTGGTCCTTCTGAACAACCCAAAAAATGTTTTTTCAAATATCATTTTCCATGTATAAGTTTCAATTTTGTATCATATTTGATACATCGGGTCTCGAAGCTCAAATATTTTTTTGGGGGGGGACAAACAAAAACATAATAATAACACAAACACATCACACATATCACACTGATCATGTAGAGGGCTTCAAAACTCATGTATCAGAGTTTTTGTATGTATGATACATTTGGCCTTATAGGGTTAACTTGCTGTATTGTCCCTGTAGGGAAATTTGGTCTCTGCATTTCACCCATACAAACACAGTGCCTTGTATTAGCAGACGTATTAGTAGCAACGAGCTGCCGTTGAGGGCACTGGGGGACCAACTCCAGATTTCCATCAGCACAGTGGTCAGAGCTGCTGATGGGAGAATGTACCCATATGTACTGTGATTTCTGGTCTATAAGCTGCTACTTTTTGCCACACACTGTGAACCAATGGCTCTAAAATGATGCAGCTAATTTATGTTTTCTGGGATAACGATCAATCCGGCTGACAAAGAAGGAAATAGAGCTGCTGCACGTAAACTTGGCATCAATGAAGCGATGGTGAGATGTTGGAGATGGGGTGAGTGCGGCTTATAGTCCGGAAAGTACAGTACCTGTTTTTAATGCAGAGGGAAAAGGAAAGCTCAGTCCAGTCCAACTAAAGAGTTGAACCTGGAACCTCCTGGCTTTGAGGCATAACTGTTAACCACTACACCACCACCATGCTTCACAGTTCACTAAAATTAATTAATTCTACAGAGAGTATGATTGTACAGATTTTGGGGCTCTTTTTGCCAAGAGGTTGGAGAACATTAGCTCAGACGACACTGTCCATGTTAGGATGACTTTTACTCACTTTGCAGATCTGTAACTCATGTTTAGGTTATCTAATACACCTGAAAACTACATTAAATTATATTATATTCAGCTTCAGCTGTATTTCGGCCTTTGCTCTAATCAGCTTCCTAACCAAGAGAAGCAACAAATGAACATAGAAAAGGTAAGCGAAACAAATCAGCAGCATTTATATTTATATTTTGACATTTATATTTTATTGAATGTTGCCGTGATTACAATATCAATACAAGCTCATTTTCTCCTGAAACTTCCCAAAGATCATAATTAGGTAGGAACTGAATCATATGATGTGCTATTCGTCTGAACAGAATTATTTTCTTAACAAAAATCCACGAGGCAAACTAGTCAGCGATAAAATGAGATGAAACACAACCTGACAAGTTGAATTATCGGACTGATCAGAGTGTGAACAGAAGCCCTGAACTCTCCTGCCCCAATAACTGTATCGATCTTTGGCTTTTTCATCTGGAGTCCAGTCACTTAATATTTGAATGAAAGCAGAAACGCACTTGCAAACATGACAATCTGACAAACATTGTGATATGAGAGTCTGATGACATTTAATTAAGCACAATGAGTCTCCATGTTTAATAATCCAGCCTTTATTATGGCACGGTGCCTCAGCTCAGGGATGGACGCAATAAAGTTAGAATATGGGAGGGGTATGATCTAGTACTTTTGATGCTTGGGGATTTAACTATTTAATCCTGAGTTTTCATGGACATGACAATATCCATGTGTTATCAGGAATCTTTTGAAATAATAAATGATTATTTTGTGCAATTTTCATGAAAACTTGGTGAAAAAGTGTTTATTCACCACTGTGACTTGGATTAAATGGCTTCAAAGTAGGATTTAATCTGTTCTTCCTGCCTCTGTTGTTTCAGTGTTGATCATTTTCAATATTCACATTTTCATAGTGCAACACAAAGCAGCTGGAGTAGCCCTTTAAAGCTGAATAATACAAATTGCACCACAACCATGGTAGTTAAATCGTTTTTAAGCTGCAGAGATGTGAGCAATATGCTACATGAAGGCCAATTAATCAACATTATTGAGTATGTGTGCTGGTATCTCCCATAATTCTTCTAAAACCTTAGCTACAGTCTGTCGCCACAGTGGACTGTGAAGTATATAGTTGCAGTGAATTGATAGTTTACTATGAATAAAGACAGTACACTGTTGGAGTGTTACAAAATATGGTCTGGCTGCTGAAGCGCTGCACATATGAAGGATGGTTTAAAGGTAATACAGCAAGAGACCACTATATACTGTAGTGTGATTCCCTTGACCAGGTGTGTGTGTGTGTGTGTGTCTGTGTGTCTGTGTGTGTGTCTGTGTGTGTCAGGCTATGAATTTTATTACAGCTCCAAAATAGACTGTGGCCCCAAAGCCCAAGCCTCTACACATCTTCAATTTCAAAACGGTGGCGAGAAGAGGAAGAGCGGGGATGAGGGGAGGTGGGGATGGAGCTGGGAGGGGGGAGAAGAGAGAAAAAAATGAATAGGATGCCATGAAAAAGAGAGAGAGAGAGAGAAGGGCCCAAAAGAACGGCAAGGGGAGGAAAATGAAAGCAAGCTGATTCAATCTTCAAGCACCTTACAAGCGTTTGCGTCAGGTTTCTTGTTTAAAAGGAGAGGTCGGTGAGAGGATGTGGAGGGAGACAGGACTGTGGCAAAAGGAGGAGGAGGAGGAGGAGGCGGGGGGGGGGGGGGGGTAATGTCCACGGCTCCTCGTTTCCTCTCTTTCTCTCTCACACATTCATTCCTTCTCGTCGTCTCTCTTTTCCAAACTGTAGTGAAAAGATTAAATTGTTTACGAGTGCGAAGCGCGGCTAGCTTGAGCGGATGAGCCAAGAGCGACAGAGATAGACATTCTAATTCGCGGCTGTACTTAGCGCCCGGGTCCCTGTGTGCAACCACTAATTCTTTTATCTGGCTGCAACACTCCGGGCTTCAGCCACATAAAAAAAGAAGAAGAAGAAGAAGAAAAAAAATACATATATTTATATATAGAGGAAGACCAAGAAGGAGAAGGAAGGATTGAGGAGGGGATAGAAAAAAGAAGTGAATGGGGCAAAAAATTTTTTTTTTTTTTACACTGTACAACTGATAAAATAATCTGTACTTGAATACTTGATTTTTTTTTCCTCCTTTCCCCCAATTCTCGTCCCCCCCAATCTCACAAAGAAGGGCCGTCCGAGTGCAGTCTTAACCCTTTATCTTGACTGAGCAGAAAGACACTGCCAGCATCTCTGTCTGTGTTGGGCTTGAGTGGGTGGGGGGGGTGGGGGGTGAGATTTTTCAAGTGTGTGCATCTGAATCTGTCTGTGTAGCAATAACTAGTAGCAATATATGTGTGTGTGTGTGTGTGTGTGTGTGTGTGCGTGTACGTGTGTGTGTGTGTGTGTGTGTGTGTAGGCCCTGTATATGTAGTATGTGCTGGGATTGCAAAGCTTGATGAGACTGTAGGACATGTGTGTTCTTGTGTATATATGTGTGTGTGTATGTGTGTGTGTGTGTGTGTGTGTGCCAGTATGTGTGTATCTGGAAGGCGAGTGAGGTAGAGGGATACAGCATGGAGAAGAATTACTGTTATCTCCCAGGCAGAAGAGGGAAAGGGGGGGTGAAGATAAGAAACTGCTGCAGCCGACAGAGAGAGAGAGAGAAGGAGGGAGAGCGAGAGAATCAGGCTTGTGAGAAGTCATGTTTCGATGGGGGCCGCCGTTGTAAATTTGCAGGATATTCAGAGCGAGCTAGCCCTGCTTGTGTGACTGCATCCATCGCTCTCTCTCTCTCACTCACTCACTCTTTTTTTAACCAGAGGTCTGCTCTCCTGATAGTGGCATTGTGCACGCTGCACTGTATAGAAAGCTCATCAGTGCTAGTTGCCTATTGGGGCGTTATCGGACCTAGTAAGGTAACTGCACGCTTATAGACTGCACCCAGATAATGGGGGGCAGAAGAAAAGAGATAAAGAGGGGGGGACCTCTTCTCATTAACAGCTATCTACTGCACTGCAGACACTGGGCTGTATTGAGTGGTTCCTATGCGGGGCATAAATTAAAATGCACCCACGGAGAGGAAGAGGAGGGGGGTGGACGGAAGGATGAGGAAGAGGAGGAGTGTTGTAAATGACAGCGAAGCACCACGGTGGGGCATGCAAAGGGGAGGGGACGACGGAAAGGCCTGTCCTCTGTCTGACACAGCCTTACCCACAGACTGGACCCACGGGCAAACGCAATGAAAAGCAGATCAAGAATGTCAGCCTGTGTCAGCGCATCACTGATTGTACAGTTAGCTGTGCAGAGAATAAAATGAGTTCATGTTTTTTTTTTTTTCATCCTTCATTGAGTTCCGGACCCTTGCCTTGCGTAGCTTTACCTATTGGTGCACCTCCAGCTGAATTCCACTAGAAACCTCTAGAGATGGCCTCCAAAAGGGCTCTGACTGAATTTAAAGTGTAAGTTCAGCCTGGTTCTGAATCTGAATTTACCCCGTGCATGATTCAAGTCAAAAACAGGCTGAGAGGAGGGTGAGGAGCGCCTGATTGGGTAAGTGTAAATACATGAGTAAGGAGGAGCTCAGGAATGAAATACCACCAAAGCAGATCTAAAGTTATGTGTACGCAGTAGTTTATAACTTTATATACTTACAACATCCATGACCTTTCTACCATATTGTGTTACAGTCTCATATAGTTTGAGAAAAACTGAAGACCTGCAGAGTTCACCTGACAGTGCCATGTACTCTGCAGTTACTTCCATCAGCCTGCTTGGTTGACTTCTGTGTTTGTACATGTTAGCTCAGATCCAAACTGAAAATCAAACTTGTCAACTTAATGCAACAGGAAAATGACATGGTGGTACAACTGTTTTTGTTTGTTAGTTTTTTTTCAAGTGAATGCTGTGACTTAATGTAAACCAATATAAGTGTTTCGCTTCCCATCAGAAAATAAACATATTTGGGTAGACTCCACTGAAGTAAAGGTTATTAAAGGTAAAAATATTAATCACAGTACCTTAATAAAACATACTGAGCATTAAATCATCAAATATATATGTCTGACTTTAAACTGTCTACTATGTTTACCAGTGAGTCTCTGAATTTGGCTCTCTTTGGTATGAGCTGTTTATGAAGTACTGAAAGGGTTAATTAGAGTTTTGGGAAAACCAAACAGAGCAAAAATTGCTTGTGAATGGTTTGTTGGTGACAGTGCTTTAACATTTCATACAGTGTAGTCATTTCATCTGTTACAGGTGAAAATATCATGCAGTTTTAAACTCTTATGATCCTTCTATTCACATCCCTCAAATTAAACATGTTAAATTTTTGCCATAAGTTCCCTTACCTGCATGGATGAGGATGGGGGAATGGGTACTCAGTCAGTCACAATTTGCAACTTCACCACCAGATCCCAATGAATCCCATCCTGCCACTTGTACTTCTGTGGATCTATGGTGGCTTTGGGAATAATTTGATCTATCTATCTATCTATCTATCTATCTATCTATCTATCTATCTATCTATCTATCTATCTATCTATCTATCTATCTATCTATCTATCTATCTATCTATCTATCTATCTATCTATCTATCTATCTATCTATCTATCTATCTATCAAGTCACAACAATGAACAAAATAGAACAAAATAGGCCTAAACCAAATTAGAATAAACTCATTTGACAGTATTTACATTGCATAACCAAAATGTGTGTAAAAAATAGAAACAAAGTACATTCCTGGTGGTGTTACCATGGTAACAGTTAACCATCAACTTACATGATAATAATTACAGACCAACAATGGTAAAAAAAAACAAACAACTGCAATACCACAAGTGGTAAAGAACAGCAATAATTACAGACCAACAATGGTAAGAAAAAATAAATAAAAAAACTCCACCAGCACTAATGGTAAAAGACAACCCATCCCAGCCATGGTCAGAACAACAGCAGATGGTAAAGGACAACACAGAGCAACTAGATGAGGAACAACAAACACACATGAACATATAAGACAGAATATTGATGGAACATCAGTTTTCAGAGCCTCCATCTTTATACTGGGACCAGATCATATTTTTGTAGAACAGTTTAAATCAGTGGATATTTTGCTGTTGCTTGTGTTGGATGTCCAGACTGTTCCAAAGTTTCACTCCACATACAGACACACAAAAACGTCTACGAGTGGTTTGAAATTTGGGTCATACCAAATCTGCACAGCCTCTCAGATTATGAGTACTCTCCTGAATTGTGAAGTTTTTTTGTATATTACTTGGTGGTAATCTGTTGAATGCTTTAAATAAGGTTATTGCTGTATAATTTATCACTATTTTATCGATGTTCAGACATACAATAAGTGTCTTTAGATCAGAAATACCAAACTGGCCAACATGATTCAATGGGGAATCATTACAATGTTGCTTCTCATTGAGGTTTTAGCATGAGCACTGTGTCTCACCTCCTCCCAACTTCATATGATGACAGAACATCACCTTTTAAGGACTTTTGTCAGGTTTTTAGAAAAGTACCTTGATGATGAAACTTAAAGCCCTGCTGTAAACGCTGCCGTGGAACCCCCCCACCCCCACCCCGTCCTTCTGTTCATCTGGTGTGTGTTTGTCTGATTCCCACGGCCCTGTCCCCAGTCTGTTCACAGAGGGGCACATATCAAACAGGTCATCTCTGACATAGAGGCCCGGTTCAGTTTGGACTGGAGTGCTATAGTGGGTGGCTTTAGCTCACCTGTCTGCATACTGATACCACTGCATCTGTGACTTTATGGCCACAGTGGGTGAGCCCCACTCACAGTGTGTGTCCCAGTCCTTTTCTGTCTGGTGCTGTTCAGGGACACAGTAAAGAGGGAGAAGAAACCGCCAGCCTTGACAAAAAAAAAAAAAAAACAATAGTCTTTCCTCTTTTCCTACCCCTCCCCTTCATCATTTGTACTGACACACACACACACACACACACACACACACACACACACACACACACACACACACACACACACTGACACATGCTGCACATTTTGTGTGTGCACATGTGTGGACAAGACAATCAGCTAGCAGAGCGCATGTCCTGATAAACCATCTCTCTTACTTCCCTCTCTCTTTCATTCTCTCTTGCCTCTCCACCCCCCCACCCCCCCCCCTTCACAATGGAGCCTATGCCTTCATTTGCATGGTGCAATTGGCTCTCGGCAGCGGTGTGTTGTGGCGAGACAAGTGTAGCATTACGGGGGGAACAAGTTACCATGGGGGAAGGTTAATACAGACAATAAGGGAGGCAGATAATGGGAATTGGGTTCCTGTTTTTCAAACCTCTTATCGGCCCCGGCGCGAGAAATCAGGCCCCTGCTTTGAATAAAGAGGTGGTGGGTATTTAAAGGGCCAGCTCTGTCAAGAGTGCTGCATGTCCCTACACGGCTGAGATTTGTTCTGTGACATTTCCACAGGTGAGGGAGAGAAGCCAATATGACGATGGTGCCATAGTGTGATAAAACCTGTCCTGACAAGTTACACAATACAGCTACTTTTTCCCCCTTCAGTTCCACAATGGATTACACTAATTAGAGATTTCTTGGCAGAACTGGATTCTGGGCTCCGTCACCCATTTTCTTGAATGAAAACCTCTTGCTGCATGTAAAAGTGCATCACTGTCTGGCCACATGGGGTTACACTGTAAACTGTCATGTCATTTTCACTTCATTTACAGCTTAAGTAAATGTAAATGAAAATGCAACAACATGGCCCAGTTCATCAGGTTCAGGTTCAGAACAACAGTGGCTGTCAGGTGCAACAACAACGGGTCAACAGTGGTTTTGTTACTGAGATAAAAATGTCTGTTATTATCTAAATCAGGTGCACTGATTCCAAATCAGAATTTCTCTAGTAGATTTTGAGTTACACACATTGTGCACACCAATATGTATACACTGCAAAATCTAAACCTTACAGAGTGTATTTTTATCTAATTTATCTCATTTCTAGTCCAAATATCTCATCATATTTAAAGAAGACATAATCACCTAAAGAGTAACTTTTCAGTGAGATAGAAGAACTGATTTTTAGACAATAGATCTGGAAAATCTGATTTTATGAAATCTTACCAAGATAATTTTCATTTGTTTCACTGGCAGATTTTTTTTTGCTTATTCAAGATTTTTTTTTGTTTAATTAAAGCAAAACAAATCTGCCAAAAAGAAAAGTGGAGGAAAGGAAGGAGAATGTGGACCTGTCACTGCTCAGGGACAAAAACCAGCATGGCATGGAATTGAACAAAATGAAACATTAATATTTTTAGCAACAATAAACATATATGTTGTGTTAATTAGTGTGCGGTTTTATTTGTGGATATCTTTAGTATGTTTGTAGCTGCAGGTTTTAACAGCAGTCAGAGGGTCATCTTGAAGGTTGGAAACCATGTCTGTGATGAATATCAATGAATGTGATGCAGGACCACAATTATGTAGCTGCAACCAGCGATGGTGCATCATTATTATCATATTTTGCTCAGAACTTTATACGTTGTTGTCCATAGGATAGTGTTTTGTTTGTCACCTGCTACTCATGTTAATGTTATAATAACTAACAAACCAGGGTAAAGTTCCAGAAAACAGCTGCTTACACTTATCACCACCTTCCACTGATCTGCCCCTCCTGTATTACCTGCCTTCCCTTCCCTTTCCTCCTCTTTTGCACTCTTCCTTCCGTCTCTCCTCTAGTCTTCCCTGCAGGCAAATGCAGCCCAATTAGAGTTTTGCAACCTACTGATAGGCAACATAGTTGCACAAATAGTTGCAGCAGCTCAGTGCTACTCCAGTCAGTGCTTTATGTGGTGGTATGTGTTTGTGTTTTTTCTCGTCCTGTGTACATTCTGTTGGGTGAACGACACCTGTACTGGTCAGTCTCCTTAGGACAGGAGTTTGCCATCAGTGGAGGATTACAGCTGAGTTTCTCCGCTCACACAGGACCCCTTTGGACAAAGCAAGGAGTCTCCGTGGATTACCATCCCCATGGTGAAGAGGTGAAGGAGGTGCAGAGAGAGGAAACAGAAGCGAGGCTGCAGGACCAGCGTGTTGGCTAGGCTACAGAGACCACCTGTCCCCAGCCTTTTTCTGAGGAGCTCCAGACCACCTCCTCACACATCCTGAAGGACAGTTGTATTCTGCTGATCACAGAGACCTGGCTTCGTTCATTTGTCCCGGACGATGCTATCGAGCTAGCAGGCAACGCAGCACAGCGTCATGACAGGACCGTAGACTCAGACCAGAGGAGGGGAGCATTGTGTGAGCGTCAATAACAACTGGTGTCCTGACACAGTGAGTGTAGGCACCCACTGCTCCCCAGACCTGGAAGACATGACTATAAAATGCAGGTTAACTGACCTTCCACTGTGGTCATGATTATTGCTATTTACATTCCACCAGATGCTAACACCAGCTCGGTTACTGGCTCTTTTTCATGGCGGCGTTGGCCATCAGCAGAGCATGTATGCTGACGCTGTGCACATCATTGCAGGTGACTTTAAATGTGCAGACTCAAAGACAGTGCTCCCTAAATTCCACCAGCTCATATAGTGTGCCACTGGAGGAGCTAACTCACTCGACAAGGTTTAGTCCAACATCAAGATGGGCTACAAGGTCAGACCACCACCACCAGCCCCACCTTCATAGAGGAGGAGCACTAGGTGAGGCACATGCTGTGGAATGTCAACCCGAGGAAGGTGTCTGGACCTGATGGTGTCTGTGGACAGATGCTGAAGGGCTGCACCCATCATCACCCATCATCATTCCTCCCGCTGACCTTTGACCCACACCACTTTGCCCTAGGGCAGGGCTGTCAAACTCATTTTCTTCCAGGGACCAAATTCAGCCCAATTTAATCTGCAGTCAAATAATAGCATGGTAGCCAATAAATAATGACAACTGCAAACTGTTTTAGTGCAAAAGATAACGTTAAATGATGCCGATATTTACATTTACAAACTATCCAAACAAAAAGGATGTGAATAACCTGAAAAATGAAATTTGTTTAGAAATACAAGTATAATTTTAACAATATTATCCTCAACTTATTTATAGGCTACATGTGCATTACAGATCAGATCTAAGAAGGCACAAAACATTTAGTAACAGGCAAAATATTGTTAAAATTGCACTTCATGTTCTTTAGGTTGCTCATATTTGTTCAGGTTATTCACATTTTATTATTAAGGAATAGTTTCTTAATGTAAATATTTTCATAATTTAATGTTTTTTGCACTAAATCAAAGAGAAAAAAATGGTGTTGTCATTATTTCTAGGTTATTATGATATTATTTTTGAGCTTGATGCTGTAACTTGCACTTTGCCAATTCATCCCGCGGGCCAGACTGGACCCTTTGGCGGGCCGGTTTTGGCCCCCGGGCCGCATGTTTGACACCTGTGCTCCAGGGCAAACATCGTAGCCACAGCCCTCCATACCGCACTGTCTCACCTGGAGCAGCAGGTGCTTCTACTGTTTTGGATTACAGTTTGACATTTAACATGACCACAGACTGGTGGACAAACTGGTGGACCTGGGTCTCCTGCACCCCACCTGCACGTGCCTCAGGAGTGTTCTGTGTGGTTCTGTGAGAGTGGGCCGTCCCACATTCATGGTCCTCAACCTCACCAGCAGTTCCCCACAGTTCTGTGTGCTGAGCCTCCTGCTCTGCACCTTCTGTACTCAGGACTGTCATAGTAAAAACATGGTCAGATTCACTGACGACACCATAGTAGTGGGACTCATCTCTGGGGGGAAGGAGACCACCTAGAGGGATGAGGTGGTAGGGATGGGAATCGATAAGAATTTAATGATTCCGATTCCATTATCGATTTTGCTTATCGATCTGATTCCTTATTGATTCTCACTGGGTGAGGGAATAAAATAGTACAAACGGGTGTGTTTGCATTAAGTGTTTTTTTATATTTCCATCTGCACAGAAAATAGAACATATACAGTATAAAGCATACCGTATAAATAATAATAACAGATGATGCTGGGCCTGGTGGGGGGGTGGGGGGGTGGCACAGTAAAGATGAAACTCCAGACTCTTCACTAATTCCTCTATTGCTGCATTTCCACTGTGTGGAACAGTTCGACTCTGCTCGTCTCCTGTTGTTGTGCTCCTCATTTCCTTTCCTCTACCTTCAGAAACTTGTATTTGAGGGGATACGACGTTTGTTGCCCGCACCAGAACCAGAACTGGGCCCAGATGACGGCCTGGTGTTCAGTCTGCCGCTAGATTCACAAGCACCGCTGAGTAGAGAATCACATGTGGACAAATGTTTGAACAGACTGGAGGGATTCCACCTTTAGAAGAACTGGAAGCTTTGACAGAGTTCAGCTGGACCTGGTGTGGTCTGTTTGGACCTGGTGTGGTCTGTTTAGACCTGGTGTGGTCTGTTTAGACCTGGTGTGGTCTGGTCTGTTTAGACCTGGTGTGGTCTGTTTAGACCTGGTGTGGTCTGTTTGGACCTGGTGTGGTCTGTTTGGACCTAGTGTGGTCTGTTTAGACCTGGTGTGGTCTGTTTAGACCTGGTGTGGTCTGTTTGGACCTAGTGTGGTCTGTTTAGACCTGGTGTGGTCTGTTTGGACCTGGTGTGGTCTGTTTAGACCTGGTGTGGTCTGTTTAGACCTGGTGTGGTCTGTTTGGACCTAGTGTGGTCTGTTTGGACCTGGTGTGGTCCGTTTAGACCTGGTGTGGTCTGTTTAGACCTGGTGTGGTCTGTTTAGACCTGGTGTGGTCTGTTTAGACCTGGTGTGGTCTGTTTGGACCTGGTGTGGTCTGTTTAGACCTGGTGTGGTCTGTTTAGACCGTTTCTGCCTCAACACCATGTTGTCTACGTTATGACCAAAACAATACAGCGTACAAGTGATGTCATTGCGCATGCAAAAGGAAGGCGGAATCAATAAGCAGGCAGGCACACGATTCCAAGGAATCAAGCTACTGGGATCCAGTTCTCAAAAGGAACCGGTTCTCGATTCCCATCCCTACGAGGTGTAGCAACTGACTGTGTAGTGTGAGGAAAACAATTTACTGCTCAACACCTCAAAAACCAAGGAGGTAATAATAATAATACTAATAATAATACTAATACTACTACTACTACTACTACAACTAATAATAATAATAATCAGGAAGTGCAGAAAGTATTTTTAGTGCGAGTTATTATGGTGAGTAAGCCACCTCGAACAGGTGGGTCTTGAGTCTGGATTAGAAGATGAGGACAGTCCCAGTTTTGGATGTCTGGGGCTGGGGAGCAGAGCCTTCAGCTGCTCATAGAACTGAAACAGGCAGAAGACAGTGAGGTGGATGGAGGAGGATGTTAGGGAACGGCCTGGAGTGGTGATGTGAAGGAGGACAGGTATGAAGGAGTGAGATTGTGGATGGCTTTGAAGGTGTTCAGGAGGAGTGTGAATTTGATTCTTTGCTTGATTGGGAGCCAGTGAAGTTGCTGTAGGATGGGGGTGATGTGGTGGTAAGAAAATGTAGAAGCTTATGGAGGGACCAAAGAGGAGAGAATTACAATAATCAGTGCAGGAGGTGACAAGGCTGTGCACTAGGACGGAGGTGGTATGGGGGTAAAGGGAGGGATGGAGATGGTTAATGACACGTAGGTGGAAGTATGCAGACCAGCTGATGTTATTAATTGTGATTTGAAAGATAGTGAGCTATGGAGGATGACACCCAGACTGTTAGCCTGGGGGGAAGGGGGGGGGGGGGGGGGGGGACTGAGGAGCTGTCAATTATGAGAGAAAAGGTGTTGGCACTGGATAAAGTGGATCTGGTACCCATAAGGAGAATTTCTCTTTACTTTAAGAAAGTTTGAGGTGAACCAGGATTTGATTTCAGATAAGCAGGAGGTGAGGGAGGAGGGAGGGAGTGAGGAGTTTGTTTTGGTGGAGAGGTAGAGCCTGGCAAAGCGGAGAAAATGGGTATCTAATTCACAGCCAGGGGCCCTAGGACAGAGCCCTGGGGCACACCTGTGGTGACAAGGGAGAGATCTGATCTGAAAGATTTGAAGTGTATGAGCTGATAGTGGCCTGACTGAAAAGAATGGAACCAGCTGGGGTGAATGGGTAACGCCAGTGGAGGAGAGTCGACGGAGGAGTAGGGGGTGTGAGGTGGAGTCGAAGGCCACAGTCTGTTCAAGGAGCTGAGGATAGAAAGCAGTCCAGACTGTCGTGTCAGGAGGAACATCAGGGTCCTTGTACCACTGTACATCAGCAGGGACTGTGTGGAGAGGATGGAGGGGATGGGAGTCCACAAGGACCAGACCTGGGGCCGGAACACCTCTGAGCTGCTGCAAAAGACTGAAGAAGAACCACATCTGCCACAGACGGCTGGTGTCCTTCTGTCGGTGCTGTTTCCAGAGCATCTGAACATACTGTACATGTGTGTGGGAACAGCAGCTGCACAGGAGTTCAGAGGAAAGACCTGCAGACTGTCACCAACACAGCTCAGAAGATCAGCAGCTGCCCTCTCCAAACAGTAGAAGAACTACACAGGTCCTGCTTCCTCAGAAGAGCACAGAACATCATCCAGGACCTTTCACAGCCCGGACACACTCTGTTTGAACTGTTGAAACAGGCAGACAACACAGGACAAAAAAGACAAGAACAAACAGATTGAACAGCAGCATCCACCGCATTCAGAGCAGAAAAACACATGTGGGCGGAGTCAAGGGAAGGCTAACATCTGGTCAAAACAATTAAATTACAATAATCTACACCAAACTTATATTTTTGGGTAGGTAGTTACTCATATTTTCATGAAAATGTATTTTGAAATGAGAAAAAATTTGTGGAAAAAAATTTTGATTTGTTTGGAAAGTGACAAAGTTTAGTGCTGTCATTCTGGGTTCATTTTATAAACTCTAGAAATAAACTACATTGATATTTGACTATTATATTATTGATGTCATATTCTAAACACACGGGGTTTAAAATTAATAAATGCATATATCAATGCAAAATAAATTTGAATATAATGTGATTATTATTTGTATGTTGTAAATATTGTAAAAAAAAAAAAAAAAAAAAAAAAAGTGTATTATATTGACAATTAAAATAAAACATGTTTAATTTGATATTTACTTTTGTTGTACATCCATGATGCTGCCATTTTTCAAAACTCTTGCTATTTAGGTTTGATCAAATATTTTTTTCCTCTATAACCAGTTATTGGGTTGTAAATTGGAGGGTTTAAGGTTTACACTGAATATATTTGAGGATGAAAATGTCAGAGGAACTTCACTTTGGAGAACTTTGGAATTCTGGCAAAAAAATAGACATTCATTTTTTGTCCATCCGTGATGCAGTAGTTTTTGATATTTTTAATTTAAAAATATCTGAAACTAAATGTTGCCCTTTGAGTCTGTTTCAGATGGCATTTAGACCTTTACAATTATGTGGAATATTTGTCTGAAACTTGTCTAGTTTAAAAGTTATGAATCAAAAAGAAGTGGATGGTCCATCTGTGACCTTTGACCTCACCCATCTGATGTGCAATATGTTCAGTTCAAGGTATCAGTGCAATGACAGAATATATGTTTGTGTGTGGGTGAATGGTTTCTTGTAGTTTTTTTTTTTTTTTTTTACAATTTATTTTAGCTTCTTTTAACTTGTTTTTCTTTTTGTATATTTGTAGTATGTTCTATATGTTATAGATTGGATGGCACTTTTAATTTTGTTGTACTGGTAACAATGACAATAAAGATATTCTATTCTATTCTATTCTATTCTATTCTATTCTATTCTATTCTATTCTATTCTATTCTATTCTATTCTATTCTATTCTATTCTATTCTATGTGCTCACACAGGTCCTAACTAGAAAACAATATCTGGGCCTTTTTCATCCCATACTTTTAGGGGGAGGGTGTGCAGTGGAGTGAGGGGAGGGCTGATGGTTTGGTGTTGTGGGGGGGGTCTCCCACAGCGGCTGCAGATGGGATCTGATGGCAGCGGATGTTGTTAAGGGTGAGGAATGGGGGAGTGAAGGCCTCACATTTGGAATGAAGTTTGAAGCCCCAGGTTGCCTCGGCAGAGTGTGTGTATGTGTGTGTGTATGTGTGTGTATTTGTTTCTGTGCATGTAGAGGGGGTGTCTTAGATGGACCGGTGATGGGGGACAGTTCTTAATCATCCCCCAGTCAGGCTTTGGTCCTCTTGTCAAGTGGTTCCCATCATCATGACATTTAAAATATTCATTAATTATCTCGCTGACTTGATGAGCTTTCTCTGATGCTTACATCCCCCGACACACTCGTGCACGTGCACACACACACACACACACACACACACACACACACACACACACACACACACACACACAGACACACACTACACTGTGAAATAAATAAATAATGGGCAGACGTGTCATTCCCCATTGTCTTGCATCATTCTGAAGGAGCGGCTGTTAGATACTTTATGGCCTATTGTGGGACTGTGGCCGTTACACTGGAGCTCTCAGAGAATTATGTGGCCATCGTTAATGTAAATGTGGCTCCCCAGGCCCACTCATCCTCATAGCTCTCTGCTGTCCCTCTGTGATGCTTCGCTGTGCTCTCGGTGGTCAGTATTTTGGTGACCTGTCGTCCTCCTCTCACTAATCCTGTGGGCGGTTGGAAGGAAGGAATTTCCATGTCAGAGCCGAAGCCTGTACGACTGCACCGTACGTGGTCATGAGCAGAAACTGTCATGCAGGGAGGACAAAGGTACACACACCTGAGAGGATCAGGGTGTTCTGGTGAAATGATTTTTGATGGTTTTAGATAGGGAGGGGAATCGATAAGAATTTAACGATTCTGATTCCATTATTGATTTTGCTTATTGATCTGATTCTCTTATCGATTCTCATTGGCTGAGGGAATAAAAGAGTACAAACAGGTGTGTTTGCATTAACTGTCTGTTATATTTCCCTCTGCACAGAAAATAGATCATATACAGTATGGACAAATAATAAGATCAGATGATGCCGGGCCTGATTTGGGGAGGGGGGGGGGGGGGGGGGGGGGGGGGGGGGGGGCACGGTGAAAGTGAAACTCCAGACTCTTTACTAATTCCTCTATTGCTGCATTTCCACTGCGTGGAACTGGTTCGACTCTGCTCGTCTCCTGTTGTTGTGCACCTCATTTCCTTTCCCCTACCTTTGGAAACTTGTATTTGAGGGGGTACAACGTTTGTTGCCCACACCAGAACCAGAACTGGGCCCAGATGACGGCCTGGTGTTCACTCTGCTGATAGATTCACAAGCACCGCTGAGTAGAGAATCACATGAATCACATGTGGACGAAACGAAGGCAGAATCGATAAGCAGAATCATTAAGCAGGCAGGCAAACGATTCCAAGGAATCAAGTTACTGGGATCCGGTTCTCAAAAAGAACCGGTTCTCGATTCCCATCCCTACATAAGGCAGAGCTGGGGTGGGCGTGACCTTAGCTCTCTATAGTATTCACTCTAAAGCCAACTTAGTACCATTATAAATGAAGTGAACTGCCTCTGTGTGGTATTGATGACCTCCAGCTTCTGCACACTGTTGGCCTTCTGACATGGTCTATTATTCCCATGACTGCTTTGCATTGTGGGATATTTACTCTAGTAAAGTGTTCAGTGTTTGTATACTGTGGTATTTTGTTATGATGTACAACAAAATAAAATTTGTTTGGTTGATATTTAAACAGAAATAGTATGCAGTTCACATGTATTATGTATACTGATACTTTGTTAATCAGTATGTTTTTTTTTTCCCAGCAGTCACTGTGGTCTCATCAGTTTGATGTGGAACATCTTATAAGTGATCTGGTGGTCTGTCAGATAGAAGCTTTGGTATCTGCTGTGTCAGGCTTTGATTGACCACTCAGTATTAGAGCTCACTTGTTGCCCAAATTGGACTTGGCAGTTTGTTTTTTGTTTTTTTTTAATAAAGCCCTTTTTTTTGCTGACGAACGCTCCACTGTAGCTGTGGTTCATAGGTTCCTTTAACAAGACTGTAAAATGACGTTGTTGTGCTGCACTTCAGCAAAATTACCATTTTAGTTTAGTTCGCTGGAGTCAATAAGCTAGCACATACCATCATCACCTCTGACCCCTTGGGCTCTTGTAGTTCCACCCCTTTTGTCCAAATATGGTGACTTCTGGCTCCAAAGTACCAACATGGCAACAGCCGAATCACAAAGTACTGGCTTCAAAATGTCAGACCAGACACCAGGGGATGTTCTACACAAATGATATATACAGTCTGAGATCAACACCCAAGAAAGTCCCATCTCAAATGAGGACAACGAAGTTAAGGAAAATCTTAAAAGTACATTGTGAGTTGTTTTATCACACAGACTTTCATAAAATAAACTCCAGTTACATGAGGATGCTGTAAAACTGTTGTCATAAGTATTAACCTGAATTAAACCTGGACATAATAATGATTCAGCGTAAAATAAATTATTAATGTGAAAGCCATCGTGCAGCTCGTCTCTTGTGTTTTCAGCAGAGCTCCTGCTTCATACAAGGTTTGTTGTCAAGACAAAACCATGACTGAATAACAGCAGACAGTATTTATCCAAACAGCATGTGATCAGTAACGACCACATGAGACCATGTGACCGTCCAGGTCATAGAAGTGATGACTAAAAATAGAAGGGGATAGATTTCCTCCAGGGGGATGACATCCCATTTGTTTTCATTTTGCAGATGGCCGTTGTCCCAGGCCCCGCCCCATGTTCACATCACACCCCCACCCCCCAGGCACCCTGTCCCCCCATACCCTTCCCATTACACCCTAATAGCAGGGTTGGTGGACAAAGCAGTGACCTACTAAGGATCAGACGGCGAATTCATGTTTGATTTATTTGTGTACCTCTTGATACCAGCTCATGGCTCCACACTATCAACTCCAAACCCCAGCTGACCTGCACCGCAGCAGAGCGACGGACCCTCTGTAGGACAGAGGAGAAGAGCTTTTATTACTGACACATGAATACTTGTATATGGGATTAGTTTTATTTCACAATAAAACAAAGCTTTCACATGATTTTAAGAATAAAAAACAGATTTTTCATCCAAGAGGTAGAGTCCATGAACCAGTAACTATTGAAAATATCAGAACTGAAGTGTGTTCTTATGTGGACCTATGGGTGTTTGGATGGACCCTAGACTCCAGTGGATAAATACTGTCAACTACTTATGGTTTAAATTAACTCAGAGGCTGCATTTTCTCAGAGGACACAAGATCATGTTAATTTTTTATAACACCATTGCAGGACTTATTATTAGATACTACCTGGCAGAATGGTTTGGCACTGTCACGGTACAGAGAAAAAGTAAAAGCCTGGTTCAAACAGAATAAAGGTAATAGGGCAGAAAGAATATCACTCTGTCCATCAGTTTAAGTTTCCTCTGCACGTCCATGACTCACACATCTTCAATTTATGGCACTGTTAAGCCTCTTATCTGGTGTTCAGTGTTTTATGCTTTATGCTGGTATATACAGTGTGTATATATATATATATATATATATATATATATATATATATATATATATATATATATATATATATATGTATGTATGTATGCATGTATATATAATATATATATACACACACATATATATATATACACACACACATTTTTATATATATATATATATATATATATATATATATAGATATATAGATATATATGTATATATATAAAATTTTGTATACTTGTGATTATGTATATTTCTGACATTTAATCCTGACATCTGTGTTTACTGCAGTGTCGTCTGTTCGTCTTTCAGACAGTTGAAGCTCATTGCTGCTTGCGTAAAAAAAAGTCCAGTTCTTTAAACATAAATTCGTCCTCCGTTCCTTTTTCAGAAAAAGCTCAGTGACCTTATCTTACCAACTAAACAAGAAAACGCTGAAATTATGTTAAATTGAAACCAGTTATTCCAGTGGTTGTGTTTTCTTTCAGGTCAGTAAATGAACAGTTCATCTGGTTTCTGTGATTTCACAGCAGAATGTGTGACGGTATTAAACTGAACTGTGTCAGTGAAGGAGCAGATCTGAAAACAGCTGTCAATCAAACCGCATTCAGCCTTCTGACCCGTCCTCCAATCGGCACGCGGAAGCTCGGCGTCTGGCCGGCCGAGCTCCACCCAGTTTCACTCACCCCCAGAGACGCTGAGCGTCTGGGGGCGGGACAACAGGGTGTGATGTGTCCAGTGCTGGTCCAGTCTGTAGTGGTTTTAAAGCAGTTCCACTCAGTCCCATTGAAGTGCATGGACGCTGAGCGTCTACGGACAAATGCACTGAGCAGAGATGGAATGAACAAACACAGACACGGGAATGGAGGAGAAGTGAACAACATCCAGTCCACTGATCTGGGATCAAACTGATTCTGAACCAACTGGTCTGAGAGATGAACGTGTTCCAACACATTTGGAGTCAATGAAATGAAAACAATTGAACAGATTTGAGCATTTAATGGGAGTCATTTTAGAGGCAGAGGAGCTGCAGTCTGACACAAACACCTGTGCTTTACTGTGCACTGATGTTAGGATCATATAACTGTTGTGTCAGAATATTTAAATCTTAATCTTAGCTACATTTAACAGATGACAGATGACTTTGGACTATACTACTGTTTCAACATTTCATGCCCATGTTCCAAAGTAAGCTTTTTTTTCTCTTTTTTTATAAGTATTATATTTATGTTGTTCATTTCCAGATTAACCCGAGACATTTCTGCTGTGGCAGCCGTACTGGACATACGTCTGTGTGAGTGTCTTGTGTTTTCTGAAACACTTTGAACTGGGCTTTGAGGATCTCCAACACTAAACTATTGATTTGAGTCACAAACATGCTGTAAAAAGGCTGATCAAATCTAAATGGATTTTCACACATAATTAACATGATCGAATTTGTGAATCTAAACTTGGGGTGTTTCTTTTTGGTTTGATGTTTAAGGGTTTTACAGAATGATTGTCATGTTTTTATACTTGTTACCTCCACCAGGAGGGATTGAGATCACTTTGGGTGTTTGCGTGCGCGCCTGTTTGTCTGATTGTTTGTTTGTTTGTTACAAGATAACTCAAAATGTTATGGAGGGATTTTCATGAAATTTTCAGGAAATGTTGATACTGGCACAAGGAAGAAATGATTACATTTTGGTGGTGATTGGGGGGGAGGGGGGATCTGTCCTGGTGGAGGTCTGCGCTCTCCGAGTGCTTTTCTTGTTCATATTTATTTGTGATATAAACTGTGATGGAGGAGACTGCTGCAGTGTGTGTGATGTATCACAGAATGCAGAACACACCTGAGGAGGACACCTGAAGGATGGTCCAACAGAACAGTGGGATTCTCCATTAACAGTCCTTCATCAGGCGGGTGTTGTGTCTTATTGGCAGACCCAGTCATTACCTCACATATGCAGCTGCTGTTCGACACCTCTGTTCCTGAAGCTCCATTGTTCCACTGACAGAAAGAACCTCCAGGTCATGATGGAGCCTCCACCGTGTGACTCAGAAGACATCTGCAGTGAAATCTCCTTATGACAATAATGTTGGAAGCCATCAGGACTGTCCAGGGGGAATTTTTAATATATATAAATAAAACTTTCTTCTCCTTTCAGTGCCACAGGTTTGGTGGTGCCTTGCAAAGTCTGAAGTTTGTGGTAATGGAGGAACCATGATCTTTGAAGATGTCGTTAGTTGTCAAAGCCCTTCCTTCTCAGATCAGGTCTTCTGTTTACTGGGCTGCAGTCAGAGCACTAAGGACCTTCATTTGGGGCCTGGGTCTTCACAGACAGCCCATCACATCCTCCGGCTCAGCACAGGGGAATTTTTTTGGGTGTACTTTGGGTGACTTTTTTATCCCATAACTAGGGATGTGCCGATACCACTTTTTTCCAGACTGAGTACGAGTACTTCCATTTGAGTACTTGCCGATACCAAGTACCGATCCTAGTCCTTAATAATCCCATTCCAGTTGTTAGTTCCTTTTGTAAATGTGCTTTATTGTCGTTGTCATTAGTCTGACTGGAACAAAGTGCTGCTACTGACATTTAATGTGTTGGAATGAGCGTTTGGCAATTAATCCACCAGGGGGCGCCGCTCTGAATTAACCATACTGGACAAATACCACGAAGAAGAGGAAAGTTTAATGAAGAAGAAGAAGAAGAAGAAAGTCAGTAATACCAAACCTGTAGACGACAGAGGGAACACTACTGTGATACTAATGCTGCAGCGTTTTCTCTGGTAAGGTTTAAAAGTTTAGCTTCAGCAGGAAGAGAAAAGACAAATGAGTGACAGGTTTGGTTTTCACTTCCGCTGGCGGCGGTCCGCACCGCTCCGTACTCCCACTGGTATTCTCTGTCTGGGTACTCATCCTCCATCAGCTGGAAAACAGATGGAATGTAGTCAGATTACAGACAGAAGGCTGCGTCTGTATCTGTGTCTGAACGGTACTGTCAGTCAGCCTTACTGTGATCAGCCTCATTTCTTTGGTTCAGTCTCCACACTCTTCACACTCACACACATTATTCCTCCTCCTCGTACCTGCTGCACTGAACTGGGAATGTCACACGGACAGAAGTGGTATCAGTGCATTTGTATCAGATTACTTTTACGAGTATGAGTACAAGTACACACACTGAGTATCGGAGCCGATACCTGATACTGGTATCGGTATCGGTGCATCCTTACCCATAACCCTCAGGATCTTTACAGAATTTTCAAATGACTGTCTCACTGCGTCCGTGCTCAGCAGTGATGGCGCGCTGTTTGTGCAGCTCAACAATCCAACCACGTTCAACGACAGAAAGCCTTTTTGCCTTCGTCATCAGGAGTTCATGACAGAGGGAATGCATGAAAGAAAATGACATGAAAGCCAGAATTTTGTGCAAACAGCTGTTTGAGTTAAAATACATTTTCAGAAAAAAATATTTCCAACTCTCTTCTTTTTGTCTCTTGCTCCAGTTTCTTCTTTTTGGATTTTGAAGTTCGACTTACAGTCTGGTTGTGACCCACCTTTGCAAAATACAAAGTCTTGTAATTTTTTCCTGGTCTTAACATTTTGTTCAGGAGTCGGCCTGATCCCAGTCCTGGGTACCAGAAAGGGTGCACATATAGAGACAAAATAATACTGCTCTATCCAACATCAGACAGGCCATTAGATTGTCTGATATTTCTCTTTTAAAGTCCAAAATCTGTGTGTATTCTGGTGTCTCCTCTAAATGTGTCAGGCTTGTACCCCTGTCAGATCACACATTCTTGGCTGTACGGACACTCCAGCCTAACAGCCTCCATATTTAATGCCTACACACATATACAAATGTTTCAGACCACAGCAGAATCATGCATTGTTTCTTGCATAGATGTGGTGTCCAAAGCATGCCTGCTGAAAAATTCCATATATTGACAGAAACAGTCAAATCAGAGCCACATATTTAGAATGTGGTGTACGGACACTACTGGTGTACGGACTCTAGCAGATGTGAATGGAAATGTGTCTGAGCACATGGTGGCATCTGTGTTCCATCTGGAACTAAGTCTTCTGGTACAGGAGGACACAAACATGTGGAACCAGTGAGAACAGTAGATCTGTAAGGCATAGAGTCCAGATCAGTGATGGAAGTATATTGGTGTACGGACACTCCAGGAATTTGGGTGAACAACGCACCATTGAAAACATGCGCTTCCGCGTAAACATCCGTTTGACACATTGTTCCAAATGTTGTGCAGCATACCAGGGAGCAGAGCCACATCTGTCTAGTTGTGCAGATTTAGTCCTAATAATACTGAAAGAACAGGTTCCCATTCTATTATTCCAATTAAAGGGCTGGAAAAGAAGGGGTTAACAACACAATGGTGGATTGTCTTAAGACTGAAAATAAGAATTGATAATCAAACAGCTGTTCAACAAAAAGGATCAATACATGAAAAGCAATGTGATGTGTGTATTTGGAATAAAAAAGACACAGGAGTTGAGTAGGAATTATTTATTGTGTTCCAAACATTCTGGACAATCATTTTGCTCTGTTATAATAATCAAACTGTGCACATGTTTTCACACTCATTGGGTCGCCATTTGATCAGTTTTGATCTGATTTTCTTCAAATTTGGAGGATTGACAGATCTAGTAATAAGATGGACAAAGAAACATTTGGAATGGTTTTGGAGGATCTGTTTGAATACTGATTAAAAACTGATGCAGATATACTGGTACACCTGGACTGGGATCAGGCTGAGTGTATTACAAACACCAGGACGGCTTTCACAGGACTTGAAAGCAGTGAGTGTGTGTGCACATCTATACGCACGACACAAACAGGACATTTGAAGGTGCACATATGCACACAGTGATGTACACCCACACAGAAGCACACAATGAAAACTGCATGCACAAAGGCCCCGCTCTTATCAATCTTTAACCAGGCAATTTCTCCTAGTGCAATAGTGGGCCCTGCAAAACAAACAGGAGCAAAAATTAATAAAGGTCTTTGAGATAAATAATACACTGGAGCGTGATGTCAGGCCAGAATGTGCTGGTATTTTTAGTTAGAGCTTTCGTCAAGTTGACTGGAGGTTTTTTTTTTTTTTTTTTCTCACAGTAAAGGCTGAAATCTGTTTATCAGGTCTTTACCCATGCCTTCTCCACTGCCCTTAATTGAATTAGAGGTAAATGAATTTAATTAAATGCTTCTCGTAGGAGGTGTCACCACATATTAGAATTATTTAAGAAAATGTGATGGCATCAGTTGGCAGTGAAAGGGTTGACATCAGTGTTGAGACTTCTGATCGCATGGACCACCGCTGCATGTTTCCTCCTCAGGTTCGACCTTGTTGCCACCTTGAAGCTGTTGGCGTTTCTGTGGACAACTTGAGAAGCAGCCACGTCTCCAACATCGCTGGGCACAGTGTGGCTACAGTCATCTACACTCATGTCTGTGCATTAGTCCATTCTCTGCTTTTTGGCCGTGCTGACTTTGGCTCCTCATTAATTTCCTCTCATCTTTTTTGCACACGGTGCACCCACTGTACATGCTTGCGTCCATCCATCTTGTGCGTGAGCTGTGAGTTTGACTGATGGCTCGGCGGTGGCCGGAGCGGCGTGGATCTGGAGTAGCGACTGACAGGGTTCTCCTGCAGGGCCGTGCCTGGTATCGATCGCCCGAGCCTGGCTAGGTGTCCGCCTGGGGAGGGGAGAGAAAGAACAAGATCAGCCATGCAGACCGAAAGAGGGAGAGAGGGAGGACATGGGCGGCTGGGCTGACCCTAATGGAGGGTATGAGGAGGTGGAGCAGGAGGAGCTGAGGAAAACAGACAGAGAAGGATGGAGAAAAAGGTCGAAAAAGGGAAAGAGTGCACATACCTTCTAAACGATCATTCTAATAAGTCTGGAACATAACGATGGAAAAAACTCTAATGTTCTGGTTTGTTTCATCACATTCCTTCAGTCAAATCTGAAGGAATCTGTGGGACTTTAAAGGTGCAGGAGACTTTCCTGACCAGTTTTTCCTCAGATCTGTCCATCCTCAGTCATATCCTCAGTATCATGAATCCGTTCATCTGTCTGTCATTCCTCAGCTGAATCTGTTGCATTACGCTGAACACTTTCTTAGTTCCATCCACCACAAACAAACCATGTGTTTACAAACTGACCCAGGAGGGAACTGGGCATCTGAGGAATTTTGTTGTGACGTGCATTGTGGGAAACGGAGGCTCATGCAGCCACCTGACAGCGGCAGCGCGACCATATGATATTACAGGAGGTCCTCGGGTTACGAACGAGTTCTGTTCCTACGCTGGCAACGTAACCCGAATTTCCACATAAGTCAGAATGAACCCTTTAATACCCCCTAAATACCTAATACTAGGTGGCTGGAGAAGAAGGAGGGGAGGCTGTGAGAGCTGCTGCTGGGGAATCCGGATTATCTGGAGGGGTAGCAGGTGCAGGATCTTCTGTAGATGTTGAAGGTACGGGTTCTACTGGCCTCTCCACCTTGGTGAAGTACTTGGAGATGACCGTCTGGAAGGAAATCTTCCTCTTTTCCTCCCAGATCTCACGGTAGCACCGTACACTGTCCATCACTCCCCTTGAAGCTTTCGAAAATCGTTCCATATTGGGATCCTCTGCGGACGAGACTCAGGCGTCATAAAGTCAAAACAGCATAGGCCGAGTACCGCGTAACCCGAGGACCTCCTGTATATGGATGAAACAAACACGCAGAAACGTGGAAACAGCTGGAGGAATATGCACAGAAGGAAGGGAGTTCCTGCTGTTTCCGATCGTGTCTGTTCCAGCTGCTGCTGTCAGGCGGCTGCACGAGCCTCCGCTTCCCACAATGCACGTCACAACAAAATTCCTCAGATGCCCAGTTCCCTCCTGACTCTGTTTGTAAACACATGGTTTGTTTGTGGTGGATGGAACTAAGAAACTGTTCAGCGTAATGCAAGAGATTCAGGTGAGGAATGACAGACAGACAGAAGATACAGAGGATATGACTGAGGATGGACAGATCTGAGGAATAATTGGTCACAAAAGTCTCCTGCGCCTTTAAACCAACTGCAAGAGATTTCTATGTAAAACTATGTCATCCTCAGGTTTGTATAGTTTAATCCAGTGTCTGTTTTTTATTAACACAAGCATTACATAAAGTGCTGATAGGAGTGGAGACAGTTCAGCAGAAGCTGATCTAACTCCTGACCTCCCAGTATTCATTTTCTGTTCACTGAGCCGACCCCTGAACATATCGAGGATCTTCCAACCCCATACATGTCTGGGATCAGCTGGGATCTGTCTTTGCGTCATTCCCAGAAAACAAAAACGAGACTCATGAAATTGAGAAGCATATTTTCCTTAATGAGTCATTTATATCTACAGTGGGAGCAGGGACAGGACACCGTTCACCGTATTAGAATGAATCACAATGGACTTGATTCTTCTTTTGGCATCTATTGTTCATGTGCTTTACTGTTATTACTAAGGCTGACTGTGGACCAGAGTAACTGTTACTGAGTATCACGTACTAAATCACAAACTCTCCTCCTAAAAAAAAAAAATCATTTCTTATTGTGGAATCATTTTGCTTATTCATTTTTTTCTGAAGACTTAAAAACATGATCATAATAACCTATAAATAATGACAACTGCAAATTTTCTCTGTTTTGGTGTAAAAAAAGTAAAATTACATGAAAATGTTTCCATTAACAAACTATACTTTTACAAAAAAATGGAATAACCTGAACAAATATGAACAACATAAAATGTTTTAAGAAAAGTAAATGCAATTTTACCAACATTCTGTTATTAAATGTTCTGTGTGTTTGTAGATCTACTGTGATCTGTAAATTATAAGGTACACATGAAAATGATAAACAGAGGCAGAACAGTTTTTAAATTGCACTTATTTTTCTAAAGACACTTGAAGTTGTTCCTATTATTCAGATTTTAAAGGAAACTTTGTAGATGTAAACATTATCATAATTTAATTGAACTTTTTTCACTGTTCTTATTTGACGGGTCCGGCCCACTGCAGATCAGATTGTACTGAATGTGGCCCCTGGACTAAAAGGAGTTGGACACCCCTGGACCAGAGCATCATGGGTAATGTCACGTCCGCCCACCAGCAAAAGTTTTCACATACACGTGCTATTCCAAATCCAATGTTTATGAAAATAGAGCTTCCACTGTCAAAGAATATCAGTAGTGTGTGCACAGATGGATTAGCATTATTTCCACACACTTCTATGACTTTAGGACGACTGGTTTTTTTGGACAAAAATGGACACTCATTTGAGCCCCTAAGTAAATTTTAGCCAACATAAATATTACTGACCACTGAAAACATTGTCTTTGTCTCTCACACCCAAGGACAAATCCCTTCAACCAAACAGAGCAGCTGAGCAGGATTTATGTTGTGGACTGGTTTGCTGCCCTGTTTTTTATGTGAGTGGTGTAAACCCTTAACAGACTAATGCATTAACAATATCCTCTTTTAAAAATCCTCAGCCCTCCGCCCCCACTCTCTCATATCCTGCAAACAGCTTAAGCAGCCTGTCACCTCTTTCCCCTGACATCATTATGTGAAAGTAATTGCGACCCTTACTCCACGGCTGTCATCCCTCCACATCCACCTTCCTCTTTCTTGTAGCGTGGAGCTGCTTTTGATGCCTCAGCCCTCCTTTGGTAGTTAAGGGTAAGGGCTTAAAGGTGCCTTATCTCAAATTCATCATGGCTTCAGCTGCTCTGGGGTCACTGACAGACAGCTAGAACCCCTTTGAGGACGCTTTTATTGTGTAAGGGAAGAGAGGGATATCACAAAGCAAGTGGGTGTCACTTGGAAGAAACAATGTTTAATAGAACACATTCTACAGGACTGTCTGGAGTGGCTGTTCCACTGGACATCTGCACAAAACTTTACCCATATTTACTAAATGTCCAAAAAAACCCCCAAAACAGAATGTTCGTTTTTCCATTAAATCACAATTATTATATTATTATTATTATTATAGGTTTATTTCTATAGCGCCTTTAAAAACAAAGTTTACAAAGTGCTTTTGTCAGACAAAGCAGAGGACACAACAGCAGGACACAAGATGAAAGTGAAGACACTAAAACAGAAGCAACACAATAAGAGCGATGTGGACAACAAACACAAAAACATGACACTAAGAATAAATGAAGTGAATCAGAGTAAAGAGGGCAGGGAGAACATAACATGATACTGTTAAATCAATGTAAAAATAAAGGAATGAGATAAAACCACATCATGTATGAGAATAAAAAATATTAATCAAACAGGATAAAATAAAAAAAATAAAAATACAATTAAAATTAAAAGGGACAAACATCACATAAAAGCAAGTCTGTAAAAATGTGTTTTATGTAAGTGTTTATTTATTATTGCGAGATGACACAAGAAGTTATTCCGTAAACATGGCGACGAACGTAAATATGGTGTTGATTCTCAGATATATTCATTATTATTAAATATTACCCCAGGGTTTTTCAACCTTGGGGTCGGGACCCCACGTGGGGTCGCCTGGAATTCAAATGGGGTCGCCTGAAGTTTCTAGTAATTGATAAAAAATTTAAACTTACTAATAAAAATGGACATTATACAGCCCAGATGTTTTCTAAAATGAACGTTTATTTGCAACATATTATAACAAACTATTACACGATCAAAAACTAATTAATTTTAGCAAATAAAATGTCTCTGTTTTTGAATGTCTGGGGTCTCCTGAAATTTCTAATAAGTTATTTAAAAAATTAAAAATTAAAACTTACTAATAAATATTTGTAATTATATAGTCTAATGTCGTCTAAAATCAACATTTATTTGCAACATAGTATAGCAAACTATTACAGGATCTGGGGGAACATAGGTACTGGGGAACATAGGTACTGGGGAACATAGGTACTGGGGGACATAGGTACTGGGGGAACATGGGTACTGGGGAACATAGGTACTGGGGAACATAGGTACTGGGGAACATAGGTACTTGGGGACATAGGTACTGGGGGAACATAGGTACTGGGGGACATAGGTACTGCGGAACATAGGTACTGGGGAACATAGGTACTGGGGAACATAGGTACTGGGGGACATAGGTACTGGGGAACATAGGTACTGGGGGAACATGGGTACTGGGGAACATAGGTACTGGGGAAACATAGGGTACTGGGGAAATAGGTACTGGGGGACATAGGTACTGGGGGACCATGGGTACTGGGGAACATAGGTACTGGGGAACATGGGTACTGGGGAACATAGGTACTGGGGAACATAGGTACTGGGGGAACATAGGTACTGGGGGACATAGGGTACTGGGGAACATAGGTACTGGGGAACATAGGTACTGGGGGACATAGGTACTGGGGACATAGGTACTGGGGAACATAGGTACTGGGGAACATGGGTACTGGGGAACATAGGTACTGGGAACATAGGTACTGGGGGACATAGGTACTGGGGAACATAGGTAACATGGGTACTGGGGAACATGGGTACAGGGGAACATAGGTACTGGGGAACATAGGTACTGGGGGACATAGGTACTGGGAACATAGGTACTGGGGAACATGGTACTGGAACATAGGTACTGGGAACATAGGTACTGGGGAACATAGTACTGGGGACATAGGTACTGGGGAACATGGGTACTGGGGGAACATGGTACTGGGAACATAGGTACTGGGGAACATAGGTACTGGAGAACATGAGTACTGGGAACATAGGTACTGGGAACATAGGTACTGGGGGAACATGGTACTGGGGAACATAGGTACTGGGGGACATAGGTACTGGGGAACATAGGTACTGGGGAACATAGGTACTGGGGACATAGGTACTGGGGAACATAGGTACTGGGGAACATAGGTACTGGGGGAACATGGGTACTGGGAACATAGGTACTGTGGAACATAGGTACTTGGGAACATAGGTACTGGATGAACATAGGTACTGGGGGAACATGGGTACTGGGGAACATAGGTACTGGGGGAACATAGGTACTGGGGAACATGGGTACTGGGGAACATAGGTACTGGGGAACATAGGTACTGGGGAACATAGGTACTGGGGAACATAGGTACTGGGGAACAAGGTACTGGGGACATGGTACTGGGGAACATGTACTGGGAACATAGGTACTGGGGCATAGGTACTGGAACATAGTACTGGGAACATGGTACTGGGGAACATGGGTACTGGGAACATAGGTACTGGGAACATAGTACTGGGGAAATAGGTACTGGGACATAGGTACTGGGAACATAGGTACTGGGGAACATGGGTACTGGGGAACATAGGTACTGGGGAACATGGGTACTGGGGAACATAGGTACTGGGGGAACATGGGTACTGGGGAACATAGGTACTGGGGACATAGGTACTGTGGAACATGGGTACTGGGGAACATAGTACTGGGGAACATGGTACTGGGGAACATAGGTACTGGGGGACATAGGTACTGGGGGAACATAGGTACTGGGGACATAGGTACGTGGAACATAGGTACTGGGGAACATAGGTACTGGGGAACATAGGTACTGGGGAACATAGGTACTGGGGAACATGGGTACTGGGAACATAGGTACTGGGGGAACATAGGTACTGGACATAGGTACTGGGAACATGGGTACTGGGGACATAGGTACGGGGAACATAGTACTGGGGACATAGGTACTGTGGAACATAGGTACTGGGGAACATAGGTACTGGAGAACATGAGTACTGGGAACATGGGTACTGGGAAATAGGTACTGTGGAACATAGGTACTGGAGAACATAGGTACTGGGGATATAGGTACTGTGGAACATAGTACTGGGGAACATAGGTACTGGGGGACATAGGTACTGGGGAACATGGGTACTGGGGAAACATGGGTACTGGGGAACATAGGTACTGGGGGACATAGGTACTGGGAACATAGGTTACTGGGAGAACATGGTACTGGGGAACATAGAGTACTGGGGAACATGGTATGGGAACATAAGGTACTGGGGAACATAGGGTACTGGGGAACATGGGTACTGGGGAACATAGGGTACTGGGGAACATAGGTACTGGGGGAACATAGGTACTGGGGAACATAGGGTACTGGAGAACATGGTACTGGGGAACATAGGTACTGTGGAACATAGGTACTGGGGAACATAGGTACTGGGGAACATGGTACTGGGGGAACATGGTACTGGTGAACATAGGTACTGGGGAACATAGGTACTGGGGGAACATAGGTACTGGGGAACTAGGTACTGTGGAACATAGGTACTGGGGAACATAGGTACTGGGGGAACATGGGTACTGGGGAACATAGGTACTGGGGAACATAGGTACTGGGGAACCTAGGTACTGGGAACATGGGTCTGGGGAACATGGGTACTGGGGAACATAGGTACTGGGGAACATAGGTACTGGGGAACATAGGTACTGGGGGAACATGGGGTACTTGGGGAACATAGGGTACTGGGGAACATAGGTACTGGGGAACATAGGGTACTGGGGAACATAGGTAATGGGGGAACATAGGTACTGGGGAACATAGGGTACTGGGGAACATGGGTACTGGGGAACATAGGTACTGGGGAACATGGGTACTGGGGAACATAGGTACTGGGGGAACATAGGTACTGGGGAACATAGGTACTGGGGAACATAGGTACTGGGGAACATAGGTACTGGGGGACATAGGTACTGGGGAACATAGGTACTGGGGGACATAGGTACTGTGGAACATAGGTACTGGGGAACATAGGTACTGTGGAACATAGGTACTGGGGAACATAGGTACTGGAGAACATAGGTACTGGGGAACATGAGTGGGTACTTGTGGAACATGGTACTGGGGAACAGGTACTGGGAACATAGGTACTGTAGAACATAGGTACTGGAGAACATAGGTACTGTGGAACATAGGTACTGGAGAACATAGGTACTGTGGAACATAGGTATTGGAGAACATAGGTACTGGGGAACATAGGTACTGGAAACATGAGTACTGGGGAACATGGGTACTGGAGAACATAGTACTGTGGAAAATAGGTACTGAGAACATAGGTACTGGGGAACATAGGTACTGTGGAACATAGGTACTGGAGAACATAGGTACTGGGGAACATGGGTACTGGGGAACATGGGTACTGGCATGGGTACAGGGGAACATAGTACTGGGAACATAGGTACTGTGGAACATAGGTACTGGGGAACATAGGTACTGGAGAACATGAGTACTGGGAACATGGTACTGGAGAACATAGGTACTGTGGAACATAGGTACTGGAGAACATAGGTACTGGGGACATGGGTACAGGGAACATAGGTACTGGGGAACATAGGTACTGTGGAACATAGGTACTGGAGAACATGGTACTGGGGAACATAGGTACTGTGGAACATAGGTACTGGGGAACATAGGTACTGGAGAACATGAGTACTGGGGAACATGGGTACTGGAGAACATAGGTACTGTGGAACATAGGTCTGGAGAACATAGGTACTGGGACATAGGTACTGGTGGAACATAGGTACTGGAGAACATATACTGGGGAACATGGTTACTGGGGAACATGGGTACAGGGGAACATAGTACTGGGAACATAGGTACTGGGAACATAGGTACTGAGAACATGAGTACTGGGGAACATGGGTACTGGAGAACATAGGTACTGTGGAACATAGGTACTGGAGAACATAGTACTGGGGAACATGGGTACAGGGAACATAGGTACTGTGGAACATAGGTACTGGAGAACATGGGTACTGGGAACATGGGTACTGGGAACATAGTACTGTGGAACATAGGTACTGGAGAACATAGGTACTGGGAACATAGGTACTGTGGAACATAGGTACTGGAGAACATGGTACTGGGAACATAGTACTGGGAACATAGTACTGTGGAACATAGGTACTGGAGAATATGGGTACTGGAGAACATGGGTACTGGGGAACATGGGTACTGGGGAACATGGGTACTGGGGACATAGGTACTAGGGACTAGGTACTGTGGAACATATGTACTGTGGAACAAGGTACTGGGAACATGGGTACTGGGGACATAGGTACTGTGGAACATAGGTACTGGGGAACATAGGTACTGTGGAACATAGGTACTGGGGAACATAGGTACTGGAGAACATAGGTACTGGGAACATGGGTACTGGGAACATGGGTACAGGGGAACATAGGTACTGGGAACATAGGTTCTGTGGAACATAGGTACTGGGGAACATAGGTACTGGAGAACATGATACTGGGAACATGGTACAGGGAACATAGGTACTGTGGAACATAGGTACTGGGAACATAGGTACTGTGGAACATAGGTACTGGAACATAGGTACTGGAGAACATGAGTACTGGGGAACATGGGTACTGGAGAACATAGGTACTGGGGAAAAGGTACTGGAGAACATAGGTACTGGGGAACATAGTACTGGGGAACATGGGTACAGGGAACATAGGTACTGGGGAACATAGGTACTGTGGAACATAGGTACTGGAGACATGGGTACTGGGAACATGGGTACTGGGGAACATAGGTACTGTGGAACATAGGTACTGGGGAACATAGTACTGGAGAACATGGGTACTGGGGAACATAGTACTGTGGAACTAGGTACTGGAGAACATGGGTACTGGGGAACATAGGTACTGGGGAACATAGGTACTGTGGACATAGGTACTGGAGAACATGGTACTGGGGAACATGGGTACTGGGAACATGGGTACTAGGGACATAGGTAGTGGAACATATGTACTGTGGAACATAGGTACTGGGAACATGGGTACTGGGGAACATAGGTACTAGGGAACATAGGTACTGGGGAACATAGGTACTGGGAACATAGGTACTGGGGAACATAGGTACTGGGGGAACATAGGTACTGGGGACATGGGTACTGGGGAAATTAGGTACTGGGGAACATAGGTACTGTGGGAACATAGGTACTGGGGAACATAGGTACTGGGGAACATAGGTACTGGGGAACATAGGTTACTGGGGAACATAGGTACTGGGGAACATAGGTACTGGGGAAATAGGTACTGGGGGAACATAGGGTACTGGGAACATAGGTACTGGGGACATAGGTACTGGGGAACATAGGTACTGGGGAACATAGGTACTGGGGAACATAGGTACTGGGGAACATAGGTACTGGGGAACATAGGTACTGGGGAACATAGGTACTGGGGAACATAGGTACTGGGGGAACATGGGTACTGGGGAACATGGGTACTGGGGAACATAGGTACTGGGGAACATGGGTACTGGGGAACATAGGTACTGGGGAACATAGGTACTGGGGAACATGGGTACTGGGGAACATAGGTACTGGGGAACATAGGTACTGTGGAACATAGGTACTGTGGAACATAGGTACTGGGGAAATAGGTACTGGAGAACATGAGTACTGGGGAACATGGGTACAGGGAACATAGGTACTGTGGAACATAGGTACTGGGGAACATAGGTACTGTGGAACATAGGTACTGGAGAACATAGGTACTGGGGAACATAGGTACTGGAGAACATGAGTACTGGGAACATGGTACTGGAGAACATAGGTACTGGGGAAAATAGGTACTGGAACATAGTACTGGGGAACATAGGTACTGGGGACATGGTACAGGGGAACATAGGTACTGGGGAACATAGGTACTGTGGAACATAGGTACTGGAGAACATGGGTACTGGGGAACATGGGTACTGGGGAACATAGGTACTGTGGAACATAGGTACTGGAGAACATAGTACTGGGGAACATAGGTACTGGAGAACATGGTACTGGGAACATAGGTACTGTGGAACATAGTACTGGAGAACATGGTTACTGGGGAACATAGGTACTGGGAACATAGGTACTGTGGAACATAGGTACTGGAGAACATGGGTACTGGGGAACATGGGTACTGGGAACATGGGTACTAGGGGACATAGGTACTGTGGAACATATGTACTGTGGAACATAGGTACTGGGGAACATGGGTACTGGGGAATAGGTACTAGGAACATAGGTACTGGGAACATAGTACTGGGGAACATGGGTACTGGGAACATGGGTACTGGGAACATGGGTACTATGGAACATAGGTACTGGGGACATAGGTACTGGGAACATAGGTACTGTGGAACATAGGTACTGGGGACATAGGTACTGGGGGACATAGGTACTGAGGAACATAGGTACTGTGGAACATAGGTACTGGAGAACATGGTACTGTGGAACATAGGTACTGGGGAACATAGGTACTGGGGATCATAGGTACTGAGGAACATAGGTACTGGGGAACATGGGTACTGGGGAACATGGGTACTGGGAATATAGGTATTGGTGGAACATAGGTACTGGGGAACATGGGTACTGGGGAACATAGGTACTGGGGAACATAGGTACTGGGGGAACATAGGTACTGGGGAACATAGGTACTGGGGAACATAGGTACTGGGGAACATAGGTACTGGGGAACATAGGTACTGGGGAACATAGGTACTGGGGAACATAGGTACTGGGGAACATAGGTACTGGGGAACATAGGTACTGGGGACATAGGTACTGGGGAACATAGGTACTGGGGAACATAGGTACTGGGGAACATAGGTACTGGGGAACATGGGTACTGGGGGAACATAGGGTACTGGGGAACATAGGTACTGGGGAACATAGGTACTGGGGAACATGGGTACTGGGGAACATGGTACTGGGGAACATAGGTACTGGGGAACATAGGTACTGGGGAACATGGGTACTGGGGAACATAGGGTACTGGGGAACATAGGTACTGGGGAACATAGGTACTGGGGGAACATAGGTACTGTGGAACATAGGTACTGGGGAACATAGGTACTGGGAACATAGCACGGGGACATAGTACTGGGGAACATAGGTACTGGGGACATGGGTACTGGGGGACATAGTACTGGGGAACATGGGTACTGGGGAACATAGGTACTGGGGAACATAGGTACTGGGACATAGGTACTGGGGAACATAGGTACTGGGGGGACATAGGTACTGGGGAACATAGGTACTGGGGACATAGGTACTGGGGGACATAGGTACTGGATGAACATAGTACTGGGAACATAGGTACTGGGGACATAGGTACTGGAGAACATAGGTACTGGGGGAATAGGTACTGGGGAACATAGGTACTTGGGGAACATAGGTACTGGGGACATAGTCTGGGGACATAGGTCTGGGGACATAGGTACTGGGGGGACATAGGTACTGGGGACATAGGTACTGGATGAACATACGTGTACTGGGGAATGGGTACTGTGGAACATAGGTACCAGAGTAATAGAGCTGACTCTCCATCCACCTCCTACTAGGTTTTTCCCTCAACCGCACCCCACTGACAGTTCCTGACCTCCAAGGGCTTCCAGGACTTCACTGTGGTATCCCACACTGCCTGTGGGGGTACTGTGGCCATTGAAACTGATGGCAGGGGTCATGAGGGTCATGACCCAGCAGCAGTCCATGACCTCCTGTTGTGTATTGTTTGTTGGACTCCATTGTTTGTCAGATCCCTGTGTGTTTTGGTGGTATTATTGTCATAGTCTGCTGTGGACCAGGACTGAACGGTGGGAACATTAGAGCAACAGGAGA
>NC_043969.1:520846-563346 GCF_902148855.1 Sphaeramia orbicularis
CAGGGGGGAACATAGGTACTGGGGGACATACGTACTGTGGAACATAGGTACTGGGGAACATAGGTACTGGGGAACATAGGTACTGGGGAACATGGGTACTGGGGAACATAGGTACTGGGGAACATAGGTACTGGGGGAACATGGGTACTGGGGAACATGGGTACTGGGGAACATAGGTACTGGGGAACATAGGTACTGGGGGACATAGGTACTGGGGAACATAGGTACTGGGGGAACATGGGTACTGGGGAACATAGGTACTGGGGAACATAGGTGCTGGGGGAACATGGGTACTGGGGGACATAGGTACTGGGGGAACATGGGTACTGGGGGACATAGGTACTGGGGAACATAGGTACTGGGGAACATGGGTACTGGGGAACATAGGTACTGGGGGAACATGGGTACTGGGGAACATAGGTACTGGGGAACATAGGTACTGGGGAACATGGGTACTGGGGAACATAGGTACTGGGGAACACGGGTACTGGGGAACATAGGTACTGGGGGACATAGGTACTGGGGAACATAGGTACTGGGGAACATGGGTACTGGGGAACATAGGTACTGGGGGAACATGGGTACTGGGGGACATAGGTACTGGGGAACATGGGTACTGGGGAACATAGGTACTGGGGGAACATGGGTACTGGGGAACATAGGTACTGGGGAACATAGGTACTGGGGAACATGGGTACTGGGGAACATAGGTACTGGGGAACACGGGTACTGGGGAACATAGGTACTGGGGGATCTAGGTACTGGGGAACATAGGTACTGGGGAACATGGGTACTGGGGAACATAGGTACTGGGGGACATAGGTACTGGGGAACATAGGTACTGGGGGACATAGGTACTGTGGAACATAGGTACTGGGGAACATAGGTACTGTGGAACATAGGTACAGGGGAACATAGGTACTGGAGAACATAGGTACTGGGGAACATGGGTACTGGGGGAACATGGGTACTGGGGAACATAGGTACTGGGGGAAATAGGTACTGGGGAACATAGGTACTGGGGAACATGGGTACTGGGGAACATAGGTACTGGGGGAACATAGGTACTGGGGGACATAGGTACTGGGGAACATGGGTACTGGGGGACATAGGTACTGGGGAACATAGGTACTGGGGGACATAGGTACTGTGGAACATAGGTACTGGGGAACATAGGTACTGGGGAACATAGGTACTGGGGAACATAGGTACTGGAGAACATGAGTACTGGGGAACATGGGTACTGGGGAACATAGGTACTGTGGAACATAGGTACTGGAGAACATAGGTACTGGAGAACATAGGTACTGGGGAACATGGGTACTGGGGAACATGGGTACTGGGGAACATGGGTACAGGGGAACATAGGTACTGGGGAACATAGGTACTGTGGAACATAGGTACTGGGGAACATAGGTACTGGAGAACATGAGTACTGGGGAACATGGGTACTGGAGAACATAGGTACTGTGGAACATAGGTACTGGAGAACATAGGTACTGGGGAACATGGGTACAGGGGAACATAGGTACTGGGGAACATAGGTACTGTGGAACATAGGTACTGGAGAACATGGGTACTGGGGAACATAGGTACTGGGGAACATAGGTACTGGAGAACATGAGTACTGGGGAACATGGGTACTGGGGAACATAGGTACTGTGGAACATAGGTACTGGAGAACATAGGTACTGGAGAACATAGGTACTGGGGAACATGGGTACTGGGGAACATGGGTACTGGGGAACATGGGTACAGGGGAACATAGGTACTGGGGAACATAGGTACTGTGGAACATAGGTACTGGGGAACATAGGTACTGGAGAACATGAGTACTGGGGAACATGGGTACTGGAGAACATAGGTACTGTGGAACATAGGTACTGGAGAACATAGGTACTGGGGAACATGGGTACAGGGGAACATAGGTACTGGGGAACATAGGTACTGTGGAACATAGGTACTGGAGAACATGGGTACTGGGGAACATAGGTACTGTGGAACATAGGTACTGGGGAACATAGGTACTGGAGAACATGAGTACTGGGGAACATGGGTACTGGAGAACATAGGTACTGTGGAACATAGGTACTGGAGAACATAGGTACTGGGGAACATAGGTACTGTGGAACATAGGTACTGGAGAACATAGGTAATGGGGAACATGGGTACTGGGGAACATGGGTACAGGGGAACATAGGTACTGGGGAACATAGGTACTGTGGAACATAGGTACTGGGGAACATAGGTACTGGAGAACATGAGTACTGGGGAACATGGGTACTGGAGAACATAGGTACTGTGGAACATAGGTACTGGGGGACATAGGTACTGGGGGAACATAGGTACTGGGGGACATAGGTACTGTGGAACATAGGTACTGGGGGACATAGGTACTGGGGAACATGGGTACTGGGGGACATAGGTACTGGGGGACATAGGTACTGTGGAACATAGGTACTGGGGAACATAGGTACTGGGGAACATAGGTACTGGGGAACATAGGTACTGGAGAACATGAGTACTGGGGAACATGGGTACTGGAGAACATAGGTACTGTGGAACATAGGTACTGGAGAACATAGGTACTGGGGAACATAGGTACTGTGGAACATAGGTACTGGGGAACATAGGTACTGTGGAACATAGGTACTGGGGAACATAGGTACTGGAGAACATGAGTACTGGGGAACATGGGTACTGGAGAACATAGGTACTGTGGAACATAGGTACTGGAGAACATAGGTACTGGGGAACATGGGTACAGGGGAACATAGGTACTGTGGAACATAGGTACTGGAGAACATGGGTACTGGGGAACATGGGTACTGGGGAACATAGGTACTGTGGAACATAGGTACTGGAGAACATAGGTACTGGGGAACATAGGTACTGTGGAACATAGGTACTGGAGAACATGGGTACTGGGGAACATAGGTACTGGGGAACATAGGTACTGTGGAACATAGGTACTGGAGAATATGGGTACTGGAGAACATGGGTACTGGGGAACATGGGTACTGGGGTACATGGGTACTGGGGAACATAGGTACTAGGGGACATAGGTACTGTGGAACATATGTACTGTGGAACATAGGTACTGGGGAACATGGGTACTGGGGGACATAGGTACTGTGGAACATAGGTACTGGGGAACATAGGTACTGTGGAACATAGGTACTGGGGAACATAGGTACTGGAGAACATAGGTACTGGGGAACATGGGTACTGGGGAACATGGGTACAGGGGAACATAGGTACTGGGGAACATAGGTACTGTGGAACATAGGTACTGTGGAACATAGGTACTGGGGAACATAGGTACTGGAGAACATGAGTACTGGGGAACATGGGTACAGGGGAACATAGGTACTGTGGAACATAGGTACTGGGGAACATAGGTACTGTGGAACATAGGTACTGGAGAACATAGGTACTGGGGAACATAGGTACTGGAGAACATGAGTACTGGGGAACATGGGTACTGGAGAACATAGGTACTGGGGAAAATAGGTACTGGAGAACATAGGTACTGGGGAACATGGGTACAGGGGAACATAGGTACTGGGGAACATAGGTACTGTGGAACATAGGTACTGGAGAACATGGGTACTGGGGAACATGGGTACTGGGGAACATAGGTACTGTGGAACATAGGTACTGGAGAACATAGGTACTGGGGAACATAGGTACTGGAGAACATGGGTACTGGGGAACATAGGTACTGTGGAACATAGGTACTGGAGAACATGGGTACTGGGGAACATAGGTACTGGGGAACATAGGTACTGTGGAACATAGGTACTGGAGAACATGGGTACTGGGGAACATGGGTACTGGGGAACATGGGTACTAGGGGACATAGGTACTGTGGAACATATGTACTGTGGAACATAGGTACTGTGGAACATGGGTACTGGGGAACATAGGTACTAGGGAACATAGGTACTGGGGAACATAGGTACTGGGGAACATGGGTACTGGGGAACATGGGTACTGGGGAACATAGGTACTGGGGAACATGGGTACTATGGAACATAGGTACTGGGGGACATAGGTACTGGGGAACATAGGTACTGTGGAACATAGGTACTGGGGGACATAGGTACTGGGGGACATAGGTACTGAGGAACATAGGTACTGTGGAACATAGGTACTGGAGAACATGGGTACTGTGTAACATAGGTACTGGGGAACATAGGTACTGGGGATCATAGGTACTGAGGAACATAGGTACTGGGGAACATGGGTACTGGGGAACATGGGTACTGGGGAATATAGGTACTGTGGAACATAGGTACTGGAGAACATGGGTACTGGGGAACATGGGTACTGGGGGACATAGGTACTTGGGAACATAGGTACTGGGGGACATAGGTACTGTGGAACATAGGTACTGGGGGACATAGGTACTGGGGGACATAGGTACTGGGGAACATAGGTACTGTGGAACATAGGTACTGGGGAACATAGGTACTGTGGAACATAGGTACTGGGGAACATAGGCACTGGGGAACATGGGTACTGGGGAATACGGGTACTGGGGAACATAGGCACTGGGGAACATGGGTACTGGGAACATGGGTACTGGGGAACATAGGTACTGTGGAACATAGGTACTGTGGAACATAGGTACTGGGGAACATAGGTACTGTGGAACATAGGTACTGGGGAACATAGGCACTGGGGAACATAGGTACTGGGGGACATAGGTACTGGGGGACATAGGTACTGGATGAACATAGGTACTGGGGAACATAGGTACTGGGGGACATAGGTACTGGGGAACATGGGTACTGGGGAACATAGGTACTGGGGAACATAGGTACTGGGGGACATAGGTACTGGGGAACATGGGTACTGGGGAACATAGGTACTGGGGGACATAGGTACTGGGGGACATAGGTACTGGATGAACATAGGTACTGGGGAACATAGGTACTGGGGGACATAGGTACTGGGGAACATAGGTACTTGGGGAACATAGGTACTGGGGGACATAGGTACTGGGGGACATAGGTACTGGATGAACATAGGTACTGGGGAACATAGGTACTGGGGGACATAGGTACTGGGGAACATAGGTACTTGGGGAACATAGGTACTGGGGGGACATAGGTACTGGGGGACATAGGTACTGGGGGACATAGGTACTGGGGGGACATAGGTACTGGGGGACATAGGTACTGGATGAACATAGGTACTGGGGAACATGGGTACTGTGGAACATAGGTACCAGAGTAAATAGAGCTGACTCTCCATCCACCTCCTACTAGGGTTTTTTCCCTTCACCTCACCAGCCCAGCTGACAGTTCCTGACCTCCAAGGGCTTCCAGTGACTTCACTGTGGTATCCACACACTGACCCTGTGGGGGTACTGTGGCCATTGAAAACTGATGGCAGGGGTCATGAGGGTCATGACCCAGCAGCAGTCCATGACCTCCTGTTGTGTATTGTTTGTTGGACTCCATTGTTGTCAGATCCCTGTGTGTGTTTGGTGGTATTATTGTCAGTAGTCTGCTGTGGACCAGGTACTGAACGGTGGGAACATTAGAGCAACAGGAGAACTGCCCCCTACCTCAGATTATACACCTGACTGTACCTGATAACCAAACAATAAGCAAATGAAGAAACTGAAATTCTTCTGAGAGCAGAGCTAGTGTCTAGTTTTTCTACTGAAGTGTCATTTTATATTTTATTGTATTTATTAGTTCATTCACTTGGTGACGTATCCCTGTTTAGTAAGATACAAACTGATCTGTTTTGGATAAACTCTGTTATAACAGGGGGAGTGTCAATTAATGAATGTGCAAATGATAAAAACCCGAACAGAGTTTACTCCAAGGACTTAACCTCATGAATCTAAATTAGAATAAAACTAAATAATATTAAATAATAACTTTTATTATTGCTGAACTGATGTTTAATTAAAAGGGTTAAGGCGAGGGGTAATAGAGAAGTGAAGGTGGTCATGTAGTAAAGTGTAATACCAGTGATGGCCACTAGACTGTGCTCCTTCTAGTCTCCAATTATTTGTGTAGAACCTCTAAATGTTCCGGCGGTTCATCTTTAAATTTTTGTTCCATTAATAACATTTTAGGGCAAATACAAAGCTTTGACGTCTGTTGGGTCAGATGCAGGTGTGTTTAACAGTTAATTCACCTTCAACCAAATTAGCAGAGTGAGTAAACTTTGGTGTTTTTTTTTTTAACCCTTTATAGGGCGCTCATAGAAATACTCATAAATTCCAAATTTCAGCCATTGTCTGTTATTGGAGGACATAACAAGACTTTATTACTTTTGTGAAATTTTTCAAAAAAATTTAACAATTTCACATTTAAAGGCTCATATTTATTTAAACCCACTTTTCTTAGTCTGTGCTTCATTTCTTTTTGTATTTGGACCCTAATAGTTCAGACAGTTTGAATTTGAACCCTCCAGCTGATGAGAAACTATCTTTAGATTCATTTGGGCAAAAATCCAGTGGATTTCTACAACCCGTTTGAATTCCTGCTTAATTTGCTACGTTTAGAACTGGTTCCATCTCCACATTTGTTCATATCAGGTCCAGACTTCAGATGAACATTTCTCCAGTTTATAACTGTTTATAACAGTCTATAACTGTTTGTCGTCATCATCAGCGGTTGGAGTCCAGACTGAAAATCTGTCCAAACTTGGAGCCCATTACCTCAAATGTTCAGTTGCTGGTTGAACTGGACAGAGCAGCACAGCCAATCACCTGGAGGGGGCGGGGCCTGAAGTGTCTCCTGTGCATTTAAAGGGCCAGCGCTCCAAACCACCTTTCTGGTGTCATTCGTCAGAAATAGGGTTGAAGATGGACCTGTGGAGTTGAATGAATGAAGAATTCAGAGCTGAGCAGAGCATTTACAGTTTATGGAGACCACAGGGAAATGAGGGAAAAGGAAGAATTCTATTTGAAAAAAACAAACAAAAAAAACAAAACAAAACAAAACAAAACAAAAACAAAAAAAAAACAAAAAAAAAAAAACAAAAAAAATATATATATATATATATATACATATATATATATGTGTGTACATATATATATATATATATATATATATATATATATATATATATATATATATATATATATATATATATATATATCTCACTGCTTTAAATCTGCATATGCTGTTTGTCACCAATTTTGGGATTTATTCACTTTTACACCATATTTAAAGTTTTTTTGGTAAATTTTTCCTTATTTTTCTAGCATTTTGCTCATTTTATTCTCATTTTACAAGATTTTTATACATTTTATCCTATGAATAACAGATAAAACTGTATTTTACAGCAATTATTGACACATATTGATAGGATTAGTGGGTCCAAAGTTATTAAATAATATAAATATGTAGATGGTTTTGATCGACGGTGGCTGTTTGAGTCTTTGAGGGTTAAGGTGGAAGTTCAGCAGATTTATGTCACAATAGAAAAAGAAAAAGACAAGAGTGAAATGTCAGTAAACGTCAGCAAACAGTGAGGAAGGTTCTTCTATATTTCAACAACCTCATCAGGTACCTATAGTCAGTCTGAACGTCAGATTCATGGGATAATATGAAGAAAAACAAATAGATTTCACTTCCTCTAAATGGACCCGGAGGGGGCGGGGCCTGAAGTGTCTCCTGTGCATTTAAAGGGCCAGCGCTCCAAACCACCTTTCTGGTGTCATTAGTCAGAAATAGGGTTGAAGATGGACCTGTGGAGTTGAATGAATGAAGAACTCAGAGCCGAGCAGAGCATTTACAGTTTATGGAGACCACAGGGAAATGAAGGAAAAGGAAGAATTCTATTTTAGAAAAGCAAAATATGACATCACACACATGTTTTGGAAATGCTCACATATCCAACCCTTCTGGGGGAAGGTTCACTCAGCTCTCTGTGATGCGTTGGATATGCAATCCCAAATTCTTGTCTTGTTCTGTTCCTCGAACATTTGGAAGAATCGGTGCATAAAGAAGACAGATATCTGGTCCAGATCCTCCTGGTGGCCTCGAAGAAGGCCAGAACAAAGAACTGGCTTCAGACTGATGCTCCGTCTTAAACAATGGATTTCAATCATGTATGATAGACTTGTCATGGAACATCTGACACAAGGCCGGACTGAGACTCATTTTCAGCCCTGGAGTTTCATACCTCAGACCGGCCCACTTTAGATCACGACCGATTATTATTAAAATCATGCAATTGTAACCTTACATGTTAGGTCTACACACTGTTCTGCAAAGCCTTCTAATTCAGTGTATTTTCTAAAATATTTCCAATTCAGCGCAAGTAAAGGTTGCTTCACAATGTGGATTTATTTCAACAGTGACTGCACATCGACATCTCCAACATTATTATTCCTCACAACACAACAATAACAAAATCTATATTTTTTTTCTTATAAGTGTTAACATTTTTCAAACCTTTAAAATGTTTGAAAGAAATTAAAGTATAAAAATATTAAAAATTAAAAAAATAAATAAATAAATTAAGCTTGCTGCACTTTCTAATAACTATTATTTTGGTATCCTCTGCAACAAAAGATTTCCATCACAACTTACTTGCGGTTTGTTCCATCGTTGCTATTGAAAACTTTTGGTATAGTGATATTAGGGGTTTGATGAGGATGATAAGAAAAAAATATGTGTATCCTGTGACTGAGGGTGAGCAAAGCAATCAAAGCTAACAGCAGACTCCTGTTCATGTGTGTCATTAGTGGTTCAGGTTGTGCTGCTGAGCTGCTCCTCTGTCATCAGTACACTCTGCTCTCCCTTTCACACTTCCTCCAGTTTCTCTAGACTCTCCTGCACCTGGATCACAATAAAAAATAATATCTACAGACATTTGGACTTACTGAACCAGTTCAGATCTTTACACTGGCTAAATATGCAGCTTTATTTAATATGACTTTATACTATTGCCTTTCAGTTGTGGGCTTTGTGTATTTACTGTCTCACTTTTAATAATAAAAACTAAAACAGGTCAGGACTATGGTTTGGGTCTAGACAGTGGTTTTAGTGGAACTAATGCTTGTTCACACAGTCTGTTCCAACAGCTCACCTTTTCCTTCCATCCTGACAGGAACAATCCCCTCATCACTACTGGCTCCTGGCTCTGCTTCTGACACTAAAGCACAGTTTAAATGCTCTGAATTCTCAGCACAGATCTTCTATTTCCAAAGCCTTGGTGTCAGTTTCATTCATGTAGTGCTGAATCATCTCAGATACCTTTCATATTGAACAGACCTACACCATACTCTTCATTGGAGCCTATTTCTTCTAATCCTCTTCCCTCTCTGAGCAGTCCTACCTGCCCACTCTGGACTTGTGGGCTCATGGCTGCTGTCTGCTGCTGGATCTGGTTTCTGAATCTGAGAAGCTACAAGACAAAGTTTCCCACTTTCGTGGCGTCGCATCCTACTATTATTTAAATGACATAACGTTATGTTCCACGTCACAATGCCACACAATTCACTGACTCGATAATTAACTAACTTGAAAGGTGCTTTACCCGGTTCATCGTCCTTATTAGTTGTTTCCAACCGGGAAGTCGTTTTTGTGAAAAAGTTGCAGATTTTGTCACATTTGGCTGCGTTTGCTTCCAGAGCTTTCCTCTTTTTAATTCTTGCCTTCTCCACACCACCCTTGCTCTTTCTATTATCCATGTTTCAAACAGCAAACACAGCTGAGCATCCACAGCCTACAGAGCACAGATCGTAAAAGCTCCACAGCTACAGTATAGAGCTACTAACCATATGCAAGGACATGTTACGCCAGGTCACGGTGTGTCCGCAAAAAAAAAAACAGGAAGAAAACAAACAGTTTACTAGTAGAGGGGGTGGGGCCCAGGAACAGCAGCTGCAGATTACGTGGTCAACTCAGTGCTATGACTGAACACCGGCCCCAAAAAATAAATAAATAAAATATTAAATACATATTTAAAGTGAACTCCGGCCCTCGCGGCCCAAATATTATACCGGCCCACCGGGAATTGTCCTGGTCCTCCCGATTAGCCAGTCCGGGCCTGATCTGACATATAAACTGAAGTTAAAAGAAAATCTCTCTCTGAAAAACTGGGGAAAATGGCTGTCATTCAGAGACAAATGTATCTATTACACCAACACAGACTGTTCTTTCATCTGTTTGTTTTTCTGTTCTTTTGCTCTTTTCCTGCTCCTCAACCTGAGCAGATTGTATTGTACTGATAAAAATGACAAATAAAAATTGTTTAAAAAAAAAAAAAAAGCAAAATATGACTCCTTTAAGTGTTTTTTGGATCCAGGGTAAATACTGATGGCACAAGCTACAAAACATGATGTATTTAAGAGACTTAGGATAAAACCAGTGGTGATGCCTGTTCCTGGTAAACACATTATAAGCAGCCTTCTGTGGCAGTACATATTTTCTTTATGCATTTGAATATACCTCATATGTGCATGTGGAAACAGCAACCCATGTCACTCAGCACACACACACACACACACACACACACACACACACACACACACACACACACACACACACACTGTGAGGGCAAATTCCCCCGATTAGATTTGTAAATCAAAAGCCAATACATATGACATGAAAGAATTAATTTGTTTTATATTCCTTGGTTACATTTTTCGTGGAACACATTCAGAAGATTTAGAATGTATTTGTGCCTGCTGCTCCCCACCATTATATGCTTCAATTCATACATCTATTTGTGAGCCCATAAAACAGGCATTGACTACCCATGTAAATTGTGTTCCCCACAATAAATTATATGCATACTTGCAAAAATACATAACTGCTGTCGGTCTCCCCGCTCCATGTCACCGGCATACTAATAGCGCCGTGCTAGGAGGCCAATGATGCCACTTCCATTATTTTTCCATTTAGCCGTAATTTTGCAGAGGAAGTTAGAGTTGGTGAAATTGCCTCGCTCTGCCCTCCCTGCGCCTGATTGCTGCCATCTTCGTTTCACAATCTGGGTCTGTATCTGCCAGTCGCTGTCCTTCCTCGCCTTCTCAGTCAGCACGCGGGGGTCGTTTTCATCCCATCGACTGAACAGAAAACGCCAGTGACCTGTACATGCCTTTGGTTCAGTGGGCGATTTGGTCTGAAAATGGGGAGGGGGGCTACAAATTCAGAGATTATTGGTGGAGGTATTGTTGTCGTTTTGTTTCACAAAAACAAGGTGAAACCGGTGGATCGTCTGAAAGCAGAGGGCTTTATTTTGGCACATACATGGTAAACAGGCACTGACAGCGTGTCCATGTCCCAGTACAAGTTACATCTAGTGAACGGTGTTTTTCAAGGATTGTTACACGTATGTGTTTACGTAAATGGTAGATAAGTCCATGGCTCAGCCTTGAAAAGCCTCGACACAATAAGATGGCTTTTCACAGCTTGTACGAACTTTATACAGAGTAAAAGTGTGTCCAAAGTTCACATATAGCATAGTATGGATGAATAGTGACACAGTAGGAGTAAAAGTAAAAAGTAATTACTAGCATAGATCCACAGTATCCTACAGTGAAATGGATACCATGGGAAAGTAACAGAGTCAGAACCTGCTTCATATGACTGGCTGACACTAAGTAGATTACTGGATCATTAATTCTTTATTACTGAGTTGAACAGAAACTCTAATATTCTTTGACTCGATAACATACACTAGTCTGTCAGATTATGGTTTTTTTGTGCAGTGGCTCTGAAGGATCCAACAGAATGTTTCACAAAATACAGTGTTTTCAAAATTATGCTTTGAGAAATTTTAAGTAATAAGTGGTTTAGATAGTTTTTGTTCTGCAGATTTATTTATTTTTTTTGAGTACACCATTTTATTGAAAACTACACAACTCAAATACTCTCGTGTCATCATTTTGTTTTTAGAAAGTGTTTTTTTTTTTTTTTTTTAACCCTATAACGCCTAATGTGTCATATTTGATACATGAGTTTTGAAGCCCTCTACATGATCAGTCTGATATTTTTTTTTCTTGAAAAACCTGATGTATACAATTAGATACATGCAATACACAGATAATCCACCAGGGGGAGGAGTTCATTCACCAGAGGCCTTTAGTGACACTACAAGACTGACATTAATGAGGAAGAAGGAAGAACTTTGGCAATTTAGAAAAGGAATTACCAATTTGTTAGACATATTTGTGTTAGATTATGTTTTTGTTTGTTCAAAAATAATAATATTTGAGCAATGAGACCCAATGTATCAAATATGATACAAAACTGAAACTCATACATAGAAGTTGATTTTTGAAAATATTTTTTTTGGTTGTTCAGAAGGACCAATAAAGGCTCCAGTTTAAAAGAACTGGAATTTTCTGTCAATGATTTAATGGTTCAGGCTTTACAGGGTTAAATCATTAGAATACCGTTTTGGATCAATGTACAGTTGACTGGTGTGTTCAATGAAAAAGGTTAAGTCAAGCTTAGTACTTTTAACAAATAATAAACAGCATTGGCAGAGATACAGCAGTGTTTGTTGTAGATTAGTACAGATGAAAACAGGAGGATGCTATAAACCAGGGGTCTCAAACATGTGGCCATGGGGCCAAAGGTTCCAGTCCAGCCCCTGGGATGAATTTGCAGTGTGCCAAAACTCCACAGATTCATTTTAGTTCAGGTTCCACATTCAGACCAATATGATCTCTAGTAAAATATCCTACAAAAAATAATGACTCCATATTATCTTCTCGGTTTGATGTGAAAAAAATATTTACTGGTTCAGGCTTTACAGGGTCAAATTATTGCTTTATTTTGTGAAATAACTGTAATTTTAGTGTATTTTGTGAAATGATTTGTGTAATGTTATTCCTAAAAGGCTGCATTCACTGATATTTCATTTTCTGGAAATCTTAGGGCCTCCATATTTGATGACAATTCACTGTAAGAAGTGAAAATATTTTACTTCTCATTTAGCTATAGTTTGGTTACTGTTGGGTTTTTGCTCATTCTCAAATTTCAAGTTTCATAATACAGATGAAAAGTTAATTCTAACAGTCTGTCGTCACAATAAAAAGTCTGCTTCTTCAAGGGATGTTTTTATTTTCAGTTCAGTTTTATTTGTAGAGCCCTATATCTAGTGATGGGACTGTTGGTTCTCTGAAGGGAGTCGTTCAATCAGGAGTCATTCACTGAAAAGAGTCATTCAACAGACTGGCTCTGTTATGTTTTTGGCATTCTTTTGAAACACCAGTGTTTGAATGACTAAATAGGCTACATGTGATGATTGACATTCCATTTTAAAGGTGTTTAATTGGTGCGACAGTAAATATTATCTTACTGTAAAAAAGAATTGTTAGTTCAAATGTGTGGGTTAAATCCATGACATGAGAGGTGACATTAGACAAATGATGGAACTGGAGCAAAAACATGACAGTCCATTCTGTGGACTAGTCTGTGGAATAAAAGTGAAGAAGAAAATATAACATTTTATGATGAAATCACATTTTCTTCTCCTCAAAACAGGAACAATAAATGTGTGTAAACATATGGAAAAACTGCACAAAACAGTGATTAATCACTGTTATTAATCCAAAAAAAAAAAAAAAAAAAAAAAAGAACGGCTCTTTACAAAGACTCGGTTCCCATCGTTCATTTCAAAGAGCCGTTCAAAAGATTTGATTCGTTCATGAACGTCACATTACTACCTATATCACAAGGTCGCCTCACAGAGATTTACAGAATTAATTGAATATGAAAATAAACACCAGTCAAATAAACAGTGGATGAAGGAAATGGGTTAATGTCCTGGTCACCCCCTGTCCTTAGACCCTCCTTCTATTCAAAGAAAAACTCCAAAAACCCAGAGGGAAAAGAGAAACCTGAGGGAGAAGCACAGCGAAGGACAGATCCACTTCCATGGACAGACAGACTGGAGACCAGGACGGTCAAACTCCTGTTCTTTCAGGTTCCACATTCAGCCTGCAGTGGGCCGGACCAGAAAAAGAAGAACAGAATAACCCATAAATAATGACCACTGACAATGTTTGTCTGTGTTTTAGGGTAAAGAAAAAAAATATTAAATTATGAAAAGACTTTTATAAACTCTCCAAACAAAAAAGATGTGAATAACCTGAAAAAACTGACATTTCTTCAGAAAAATCAGTGTAATTTTCTCAGTCTTCTTCCTCCACTTCTCATTAGTCCATGTGCATTCTGGATCAGATCTCCAAAGACACTAAACACTGAGGAACAGAAGAAAAGAGTTCAAACTGGACTGAATTTAATACAGACATTTCAGGTTGGACACATTTGTTCAGGTCAGTCACATTTTATTGGTACAGGAGAGTTTGGAAATGGAAAGAGTTTCAGAATTTGGGGGGGGGGGGGGGTTGTTGCACTAAAACAAAGACAAAAATTTGAAGTTGTTGATTCAAGATTTTTTTTTTGCTTAATTCAAGATTTTTTTTTGCTAAATTTAAGATTTTTGGCTAAATTTAAGTTTTTTTTTTTTTTTTACTCAATTCAACATTTTTTCCTTAATTCAAGCTAATTTTTTTTTTTTTTTTTTTTGCTTAATTCAATTCAAGACTGTGGAATTTTTGACTTTGCAAAAACATCCCAGGGGCCGGATTGGAACCTTTGGTGGGCCACATTTGGGCCCCAGGCCGCATGTTTGAGAGCCCTGGTGCAGATGAACCAGGACTGATGGACGCAGACGTAGTTCCAGTCTGTACAGATGCAGTAGGGTGGGGGGGGTCCATCTAGGGATCCACTTTGAACGCCTTATTGCTGTAACTTTTATTGCTGGTGACTTTAACTAATTCCCAGATGACAGCCAGGACCAGGGCTGTGTACTGGCAAGAATGTGCCGATACGATACAAACCACAATACTAGGATCACAATACGATATATCAGGATACTGTTGAAAAGGCATTTTTTTTGTTTGTTTCTTTTTTTTTTTTAAATGATTATTTCCTTGAAGAATTGAACTACATCCGAAATCTGCACAAATACTAAACACATTTTAATTTGATCCCAACAGGATCTAATGTTTTATCACAAAATTTTCTTCTATTAAAACTTAAATCATATTTTACAGACATTCCAGTTTCAGATCCTGTTCAAATGTTCATATTTTATTAGTTCAGAACTAACATCAAAACATTATTTTTGTGCAATTCCAGCAACAGAACAAACATTTGCCTCTCAGACAGAAAAAAGTGCTTTTAGGATGCTTCAAATAACCATGATTTAATAAAACAGTGTTCAATAATAATAGTAAAAATATAAACAAAAAAAAAAGAACCTCCGCCATATCTGCATTTGAATAAACACCTAAAAATATCGATACAGTACTTCTTAACCCTTTCAGTGCCATGGGCCGATTAAATCGGCTTTACGAATACAACCTTTAAAGTGCCACGGGCCGATCAGATCGGCTTTGGAGAACACGCCATATTTGTGTACAAACAAACCGTCCACCCCCATTTCTTTCTCACATTTCGATGACGTTCTTTCAAATCTTCTTGCAAATTACGATCAGTAATGAATCGGCTGCATCCGGTGCGTTTTGAATCTAAGTAGCAATCGGTCGGATGTTACCGAGCGGTTTTTGACCAAGGAAGAGCTCGCGTTTCGTTTTCTGCTTGGGAAATTTTATGAATGAATTTATGAATGAAATCATATGCAAATTAGATGGCCATTTTGTAGTAATATCGTAAACACAGCGATCTGTCAAAACAGTCCCATCTGCTAGAAAATGAGTTCTGATGACGATTCAGACTTCGATTATAAAAACGACGTGAAATACTGAAAAACGGCCAAATTCTGTGGCACTTTTAAGGCTTATTAGCCCCTTAACTGTCTGGCACCGAAAGAGTTAATATCGATAAAGTATGGTGAAATGAAATATTGCGATATGTTGCAGAACTGATATTTTCTTCCAGCCCCAGCAAGACAAGAAGTCCAACAGTTAATTCACCACTAAATTCCAGTTTAGATATGTTTATTACACTTACACAATACAGAATACACAGACGGATTCAAACATAAAATAATACATCACCAATAAATTAATTAAACATATACGTGTGGGGGAAGTTATGCCGGGAAGTTTTTAGTGAAATGATGAAAATATGTGATAGAATTAATGAATAATGGAATTAGTTGCATCCTGATACTTGGTTCACAACTCTCTGTTTCCAAGTGATTGGAGTCTTCTATGAGTGTGAATGTGAGAGTGAATGAATAAGGAATAATGGAGCAATAATGGAAAGGGCTTTGGGTGCTTTGAAAAGCACAAGAGAAATCAAATCCATTATTATTATTATTATTATTATTATTATTATTATTACACTAGTACCATTTGCTGTCAGCTGTTCAGAGTAGTTGCTTAAATAAATGTGACTGCTCAGTTCTGCTGCAGTTCCTCCTGGTGCTTTGACACTATCATCCATCCACTGTCTGTGCACATGGACCCCCTCAGCTGTCAATCACATCACACTGGACCACTCATAGGGTAAACAAGCATTTTGAACATATAAAATACTTCACTTTTTAAAAAATATATATTTTCCTACACAACCTCAAAAAACAACGAAAAAAGTAAACTATTTTTTTTTTACAATTTCAATTTGACAGTCTGACAGCAGAAGGATCATGGTACCGTGTGCATGGTGTAGATGGGGTTAGATGTGTTCCAGTGCATAATTGTGTTTTATCATATGCATGGAGTTTTTTTTTCTGTAAGGGATGTTGTACATTATTTATAGCTGAAAATGTTTAATAAAACCTGTAACACACAGCGAATAGGCCCGGCAAATGCATATATGCCAACGTGGTTGATTGAGGCAGCGCTTGTTGGCGAGGAGGGTTTTACGTACAGGGACTGAGGGCTGAAGGTCAGCACAGCCGCTGAGTACACACACACACACACACACACACACACACACACACACACACACACACACACACACACACACACACACTTGTACGGCTGATCGCACATACACACAAATACACAGAGCTCTTACGGTCGCAGAAAACCAATAAAATTGCAAATTTGCCTTCATATTTTCACAATATCCTAAATAAACAGCAGCCTGGCTCCCTCCTTCTCTGCGTCTCCTTCCCACTCCCTCTCTCTCTCCCTCTCTCTCTCTCTCTTTCTCTCTCTCTCTCTCTCTCTCTCTCTCTCTCTCTCTCTCTCCATCCACAACATTAAATATTAATCTGTACGTGGCCAGGATGAGTATGATCAGACAGCACACAGCCCAGCACTGCTGCATTCTGGGTAAACAGGAAGGAGACTGGCACCTCCCACCCTTCCACTCACACCAACACCAACACCACCTCCCCCACCTCCTCTTCCTCCTCCTCGTCCTTGTCCTCCTCTTCCTCCTCCTCCTCTTATGACACGTCCAACCTCCTAATTACACAAAATAAATAAATAAATAAACCAATCTAATGGAAAATAAACATACAGACTTTTACAAAATCTGTTCAGTCGTTTCATTTCACTTTGGTTCGGTGTTGGTCATCATTTATTATCTACATAAAATATGAGACACATTGACTTTAACCCTGTAACGCCAAATGTATCATATTTGATGCATGAGTTTTGAAGCCCTCTACATGATCAGTGTGACATGTTTTTCTTGAAAAACCTGATGTATACAATTAGATACATGCAATACACAGATAATCCACCAGGGGGAGGAGTTCATTCACCAGAGGCCTTTAGTGACACTACAAGACTGACATTAATGAGGAAGGAGGAAGAACTTTGGCAATTTAGAAAAGGAACAATTTGTTTGACATGTTTGTGATATATTATGTTTTTGTTTGTTCAAAAATAATAATATTTGAGTGTTGAGACCTGATGGATCAAATATGATACAAAACTGAAACTCTCACATACAGTAACCGACTGGACTGAAAACAAGCAACAGAAAGTTAATGGTGAGGTGGCAGATGATAGTATTAGCAAAGTTTTAACTACCTAACTAATGAATTTCCTTTTTATCTGTTTTTATTAGTGGCAACAAGAATTTTGAGGACAGAATGATCACTCCTTTAGTCTTGAATAAATTGGTTTGATTTGTGAACATATTCAGGTGAATACAGAGAAGTTAAAAACCAGCTCAGCCCACAGGGATGAAAAAGTACTTCGATGGTACGAAACATATGGTTAATTTTTTATCATTATTTTATTTTTTTTTTACAAATACAAATGTTTCATTGCTGTTTATTACTATAAATGCTCCTAATGATGTAGTTTATGATATTTTCTTAAATGTGATGTGGTTATTGATTGAACAATAACAGGTTAAGTTTGCATGAACATGTTCACATGTGTGAGTTAAATATGGATTTACAAACACGACCATTAAAAAGTGGCTGAATTTTAAGTGTGTGACATGTCGCATCAAAAATATTATGACTTATTTGAAGCTTAAACTCACAGTATTTTCTTTTAACAATGTGTGTTGAGTGAAGTCCGTTTCAGAGTAATGTCCTCTGAATGACATGATGATTTTTCAAGATTTATTTATTTATTTTTATTTTTCATATACAACTGGTTGGTCTGCACCACAGTTTGATGATCACTGTAAAATCTGTGTCCTAAAATGACACCAGTTTAGAACCGTTGCTTTAAAAGATGACGTTCCAACTCCTGAACAACAGCGGTTCTGTGCCCCTGTGATCGAGGCTTTAATCACTGCAAGTATTGCAATTTTAATCAGTGCAATTATTGCTGTGATTAAAATAATCTGCTTCACACTGACTATAAGGATAATGTCTTTAAATGTAAATGAGGAGGGGGACAAAATAAACAGGCCACTTTCAACGCCCAGATGTTTCCTAAAGTCTGTCTGAAAGTTATTCGTAGACTTTTTAACTGGGTTCCATCTCCAGGTCTTATGGAGTCACAGTTTTTTAGATGAAAATAAGTGCTTTTGTTTGTCCTCTGCAGGTCCTCTGCTGCATGGAAACAATGTCTGAGGACAAAAAGGGGATTTTTAGTGGAAAAAACTCACAGTCGAGATTAGAATCAGAGACACTGTTATTAAATCATTAAATCTATAATGTGGGCAGATTTGTACTCATACTGCTAACACTGCACACCTAATACACACACACACACTTTATTTATTATATTAAGTGTCTCTTGTCACACACACTGAAAGAGTATTATAAAAGGGATAAACATGTTCAGAACCCAGTGCACATATGAACACCTGAATATTGTTTGAAAATAAATGTGAAAAATTGTGAATTCATGTGGGTCTGTTATTACTTTATGTATCAGTGTCACATGACAGAGGAGTTTAGAGTAGGTGAAGGATGGAGTAAGGGGGCAGGAGATTCTAAATGAAACTGCATCCTGCTCCTTTTACAGTGGTTTACTTTCTTTTTTATATAATTCTTTTGTTGTTTGAATCTATTGCAATATTCAAAATAAATAAACAAATATTGAACATATTTGATTGCACCATATTTACTCTTCTTTTTTTTCTTTTTTTTTTAATTTGCAAACAGTGACACATACACATATTTACACAATCCACATTTCACACAACAATAGTGTCCAACACATAAATATACAAAGATTATTGGATGCACAAACACGTAAAACACAGGTGTCAAACATGCGGCCCGGGGGCCAAATCCGGCCCACCAAAGGGTCCAGTCTGGCCCTGCAGGATGAAATTGTGAAATGGAAAAATTACACTAAAATGTGAACAATCCTTTTAGTTCAGGTTCCACATTCAGACCAATTCAATCTCCAGTGGGTCAGACCAGTCAAATACTTTCATAATAACATAGAAATAATGACAACTGCAAATGTTTCTCTTTATAAATGTAAATATTTTCATGTATTTACACTAAAACAAAGCATAATTTTGAAAAAAAAAAAAAAAAGTGAATAATGTGAAATGTCTTAAGAGAAGTACGCACAATTTTACCAATATTCTGTTTGTTATTAAATGTTTTGTGTGTTTGTAGATCCACTGTGATCTGTCAGTTCTAATGTACATGTGGAAATGATGAACAGAGGCAGAATAGTGTTAAAATTACACTGATTTTTTCAGTTTGTTCATGTTAATGTAAATGTAAATTAACTTTTTTCGCTCTAAAACATAGAGAAAAGTTTGGAGTTGTCATTATTTCTATATTATTCTGTTATTATTTGACTGGTCCGGCCCGCTGCAGATCAAATTTAGCTGAATGTGGAACTGAACTGAAATGAGTTTGACAGAACTGATTCAAGCAACATGTGAATTCAGTATAGAGATGGACAGCAGGATTAGGAGCAGAAACTGCAATTAAATAAAACGAAATAATCTCAAAGTCATGTTTCTTTTACTATGTTAGTGCACAGAAGGTCAATAAACACCTGAGGGAAACATTCAAACCAGGGTTCTCAAACTCCTGTTCTTTCAGGTTCCACATTCAGTCTGATTTGATCTGCAGTGGACCGGACCAGTAAAATAAGAACAGAAGAACCTAGAAATAATGACAACTGCACAGTTTTGTCTGTTTTAGTGCAAAAAAACTCTGTTAAATTATGAAAATACTTACTTTTATAAACTATACAAACAAAAAAGATGTGAATAACCTGAAAAAACTGAAAATTCTTCAGAAAAATTAGTGCAGTTTTAACAATATTATGCATCAACTTATCATTCTGGATCAGATCTCCAAAGACACTAAACACTGAGGAACAGGCAGAAAATGGTTCAACTTGTGCTGAATTTTCTTTAGACATTTCAGGTTGTTCATATTTGTTCAGGTTATTCATATTTTATTGTTACAGGATAGTTTGGAAATTTAAATGTTTTCATAATTTATTTTTTGCACTAAAACAAAGACAAAAAAATTGAAGTTCTCATTATTTATAGGCATAATGTAATTTTTTTTTTTCATGAAACTGAGAAGAAAATATGGAGTCCTTATTTCTTGCAGGTTATTATTATTTTACTGTAGATCAGATTGAACCTGAACTAAAATGAGTTCTACTGCCGTGACTGTGGGATTTTTGCTCTTCACAAATTCATCCCAGGGGTCGGATTGGAACCTTTGGTGGGACGCATTTGGCCCCTGGGACGGATGTTTGACACCACTGGTTTAAAACTAAAAAACAAACAAACAAACAAATAAATATATAAAAGCTCGATTTTATCTGCAGTGGGCCAAACCAGGAAAAAACATAACAGAAGAACCTAGAAATAATGACAACTGCACATTTTTGTCTGTTTTAGTGCAAAAAAACTCTGTTGAATTATGAAAATACTTACTTTTATAAACTATCCAAACAAAAAAGATGTGAATAACCTGAAAAAACTGAAATTTCTTCAGAAAAATTTGTGCAATTTTAACAATATTATGCATCAACTTATCATTCTGGATCAGATCTCCAAAGACACTAAACACTGAGGAACAGGCAGAAAATGGTTCAACTTGTGCTGAATTTTCTTTAGACATTTCAGGTTGTTCATATTTGTTCAGGTTATTCATATTTTATTGTTACAGGATAGTTTGGAAATTTAAATGTTTTCATAATTTGATTTATTTTTTGCACTAAAACAATGACAAAAAATTGAAGTTCTCATTATTTATAGGCATAATGTAATTTTTTTTTTTTTTTAAATGAAACTGAGAAGAAAATATGGAGTCCTTATTTCTTGCAGGTTATTATTATTTTACTGTAGATCAGATTGAACCTGAACTAAAATGAGTTCTACTGCCTTGACTGTGGGATTTTTGCTCTTCACAAATTCATCTCATGGGTTGGATTGGAACCTTTGGTGGGACGATCTTCACAGTGTCCGCTGTGTCAAAAAAGCACAGAGTATTGTGAAGGACACCTCTCACCCTGGACATTCCATATTCCAACTGTTCCCATCAGGCAGACGATACAGGACCATCAGATCACAAACAAACAGACTCAAAAACAGTTTTTACCCAACAGCAATAACCACCTCAATGCCATAAAAAGCAATCTGTGACATAACACATATGTACAGGAATGGAGATCATGCAGTGATTGAATGAATGGCTGTGAGTGTTTGTTTTTATTTTTATAATTATTTATTTATTATTGTGATGTTTGTGTCTGTGTTGTTGTTTTTATTATGCACTGACTGGTGGACACTTTTTAATTTCATTGGACATGTTTCATGTTACAATGACAATAAAGACTATTCTATTCTATTCTATTCTATTCTATTCTATTCTATTCTATTCTATTCTGTGCATTTGGCACCGGGACGCATGTTTGACACCCCTGATTTAAAACTTAAAAATAAATAAGTAAGTAAGTAAATAAAAAAATAAAGCTATATGTACAGTCTATAAAACTGATCAGAAATTCCACAGTATAAAACACACACACACACACACACACACACACACACACACACACACACACACACACACACACACACACACACACACACACCTCCTCAGTGTCACCACCAGGGGCAGCAGAGGAACATGTTGTAATACCTGGATCCGTTTGAACAGGTGGAGCAGCTCCTCTACGTCTTAGGAGGAGGAAAAAGAAGAAGAGGGAGACAAAAGTCTGAACAAACAAACAAACAAACAAACAAACAAACAAACAAACATCAGGCAAGATATAAGATAAAGAGAGAAAAAGACAAGGCATGACAGAAACAAGCAAAAAATGTAATGGGACAGGAATAAAAAAAAATCCAAACACAAACAAAGCAGCAACGGGTGAAAAAGAAGAGTAAATAGAAATCAATGCACGGAGAAAAGAGAGAGAGAGAGAGAGAGAGAGAGAGAGAGAGAGAGAGAGAGAGAGAGAGAGAGAGAGAGAGAGAGAGAGCCAAGAAGCAGAAGCAAATCAAACACAGAGGGAAAAAATGAAAGAGTGAGACCAAACATAGAGTTAAGCAAAACAAATGGAAGAACGCTGCAGACGACAGCAACGAAAAAGAAAAACCGTCTGGAGAAGGAAGACAAAATAAACAACAAGTTTTATGGAAGGAACAAGTGAAAGACAAAGTGAATTCATTCAACCTGTAAACATATGAGGCAGACTGAGCTGAGGAAACCAACAGGAAGTGGAACCAAGTCTGACGTTTAGGTTTGAATGGATTAAACATGTTTCATAAACAGAAGAACCAGGACAGAATTTACCACTAACTGCGTCTGACACTGGGTACAGTTACATGATGTTTTTTCTATCCAATTTATTTTTCCAGAAGAAATTAATCTGGAACTAAAGTATTTTCTCTTCTGTTTCCATGGAAATGTTAAACCTGAATAAAGGTTTACATGAGAAATGTTTATTGGGTTCTGGCAGCCCTTCTGTTAGCTTAGCTTAGCCCTTCTGTTAGCTTAGCCCTTCTGTTAGCTTAGCTTAGCCCTTCTGTTAACTTAGCCCTTCTGTTAGCTTAGCTTAGCCCTTCTGTTAGCTTAGCCCTTCTGTTAGCTTAGCTTAGCCCTTCTGTTAACTTAGCCCTTCTGTTAGCTTAGCTTAGCCCTTCTGTTAGCTTAGCCCTTCTGTTAGCTTAGCTTAGCCCTTCTGTTAGCTTAGCTTAGCCCTTCTGTTAACTTAGCCCTTCTGTTAGCTTAGCTTAGCCCTTCTGTTAGCTTAGCCCTTCTGTTAGCTTAGCTTAGCCCTTCTGTTAGCTTAGCTTAGCATAGTCACTGCATTTCCATGGTCACACATATCCAGTTTTTTAAAGGTGATTTGTCGTCTTTTCTCAGTGATTTTGTCAAATCCGATTCTCTCTAATTATTTCTTCAGATCTGCGACTTACTGCACTCATACGATCTGTGGACTGTTGTGTTGACGGAAGTTGGAAAATCTTTTTGTTGAAGGGATGCATGCGCTAAATTAGCTTTGCTTTAGCGTTTTAGCTTTGCATTAGTTTGTATTTCCCAGATGTTCTTCCTGCAGTAAGTCACATGACCATGATCTGAGCCTCAGTTTGTGATCATATTGACCCCAGCGGACTAAAGGAATGATTAGGGAGAACTGAACTGACCCAAATCACTCCTAAAATACTACAAATCACCTCTAAAAGCCTGGCTACGTCTGACCAGAGGAATGAAGCCATTATGCTAAGCTAGGCTAAGCTAAGCTAACGTTAGGGCTGCAGTTCAAACTGTTTGTCCCACTTGTGGAACTCATTAGTTCAGGACAAATGAATGAACCCAAAGCCAGTGTTGAACTGTTCCTTCAGGGTTTTCCAGGCTGGTAGATCCCATCAGAATATTCCACTGGAACGCTTTGGGAAGACTAGACTGCAGTGCAGATTCTTCCACCAGCGCAGAATGTGTGCGTCATCGCCACAGGACAAGACACTGAGCATGTGCAGAATGGAAGGAATAAAGTCCAAACGGAATAAAGGCTTTACATGTCCAGGAAGAATTTAGAGCGCAGTTAAAAGAGGATTAAACCACTGACTTTAGTCAGGTTTAAATTTAATCTGAACATGAAAAAATTCCAGCATGTGTCCACGTGTTCTGTGTGAAAACTGTATGATGTCTTATATTTGTGCTTTGTGTTATCTTCTGTTCCTCACTGCAGTTTTTCGAAGAAAAGGTTTTGTGGTAGCGCTCTATAGGAGCAGCGGCCCCGTGTCCCTGATCATCCAACTCAGTTTTGTTTGATGTACTTTGTACTGTCAAATGACAGTAAAGGCAATTCTATTCTATTCTATTCTATTCTATTCTATTCTATTCTATTCTATTCTATTCTATTCTATTCTACTCTAAGCCCGGAATTTGTATTTACTAAAATGCTTTAATTTCATGCACGTAAATGATGTAAGTTTTATGATGTTACTATAAAATGTTCAGTATATTCTACTAATTTGTAGACATAGTTGAAAGTACGAAAAAGTTTCAGTTGAATGGAATTAAATCACTAAGTTTTAGTCATGACCACACCTTTTTATCTTCACATTGCATTGTGGGTGCTGGGCATGTTGTTGAAAATGTGTTCTTTTTCTGTGCAGGGGTTCAGTGGGGTTGTGCTGTTAGTGTTAATTTGGATTTAATGTGTGTATGGCAGTGTTTATTGGCCTTTTTGTGTTTGTTTCTGTATTTTTGTACAGCTGCACCAGGAGTCAGAGCCAGAGGAAGAACTATGGCTTTCCTGTTCATCTGACACTGCTACTGTACAATGGAAATCTGAAGGTCTTGTTAATTTAAAAGCCCTTCCTGTACTGGCAAATGACCTTGAACAAACGTCCAGGCATGCAACAATGTTATAAATTGAATAATTTCAAAACTATTTTGGTCAGGAATAGGATTTTGAGTTTGATTAACTTAAAAAAAAAGTTGTTTAATCAGTAATAAATTAATCTGGCTGCAACTGAGAAAATTAGTCAGTATATCCTAAAATGCTGAGTTGAATGGTTGGATAGTGGGCTTGATTTTACAACAGATTTAAAGTACAAATAACTTGTCTTTTAGTGTTTTCTAATTAATAGTTTAAGTTCAATACTTTTACTATTAAAGTTGAACCTACTTAAACCAATTGATTAGTCGATCATTACTCAAATCATTTAAGTGCAATCACTTGCCTCAAATTTTTTGAGTAAACTCTACTTATCCGGGCTTACATTCTATTCTATTCTATTCTATTCTATTCTATTCTATTCTATTCTATTCTATTCTATTCTATTCTATTCTAACATTTTTTTTTTCCAACTGGAATAAGGTGTGTACATGTGCATCTGAAATAGGATCGAACCTTTAATCAGTTTAAACCAGGAAGAAAAGTTGTCATGGAAACGCACGGAGTGACTCAGGTTTAGGTTTAAAAGTCTGCCTTAACACTTTATCGGGCAAGTGACTATTTTTGGTCATTTCAAATAGAATAGAATAGAATAGAATAGAATAGAATAGAATAGAACAGGATGCCTTTATTGTCATTATACACATGTACAACAAAATTAAAAGAGACAACTCTCTAGTGGTGCGTTGTGCAAAACAGTTTAAAAGAAAAGTGTAAATATATATACAGAATAAAAACAAGCATGTCAACCAACCAAAAAACAGCAGAGGTTAATACAGTATATATTGCACTTTGACCCTGGCTGGACACTAAGGGTATATGTTAAATATATATCATTATTTGAGGTGTTGTCACTGCATTGTGTTCAGTACTCGTATTGTACTTGGGTAAAACGTGCTGCCCCCCCCCCCCCCCCCCCCCTCACTGTGCCCTAAAAATATGAACAGTGGTCAATGGACAGAGACAGCAGCTCACTGACATATTACACTTTGTTCTTTAGCTGAGAGGTGAAAAAACATTAACAGAAGTAAACATCATGACACTGTAGTAACGCTGAAGCTGCAGACATGTTGGACAGCTGTGAACAGACTGTGGAGACACAGTTCAGGTTTCTTTTAAATGACCAAACATCCTATGTGTAAATGGTGGGTAACATCCCTACTGACTGCAATATTTGTGTTTTTGTTTTTTTTTTCCACAGTAAGAACCCACAGCACACAGCTGGTAGGGGCAGGACTTCACTGCTCCATATTACATCTGCTTTAGATGGATATACGTGTTTTTACTGGCTGCATGGCCTCTTGCATTTCTACAATAGATAGATGTAAAATGTGGAGTCTCCGAAGGATTAGCCAGAAAAAACATGTATATAATTTAGTCTTTTTAGGACTCAGTTCTTGGTAAGCCTCCTATCTCTGCAGCTCACGGCTCATAGACACCCTCTAATGTTGGATGATATCACCTTTTTTCACTCAGGCTTCATCCTTTTATGGTCTTTAAGAACAATGGACATGTTCAACAGGAGGAGAAACAACAGAAACCAGAACCTGTTTCAGTGTAAACACAAACAGATGAATACTGTCACTTTATTTCACTGCTGCTGCTGCTACATGCACCACCACTTTAACTGGTACTGTGCAATTTTGTACATATTGTAAAGCTACTTTATTAATTTATGAATTTATTTATTATTTCTTTGTGTATTTCATGGTAGTTTCTATTCAATTCTATTTAGCTCTTATATGTTTTATTTTAGATTTGATCCTTTTATCTTTTCTCATGCTACAAACACATAGACCTGGGTAACTATATTTCATTCTATCGTGTATACTCAAAAAAACAATTTTTTGGATGGATGTGATTAAATTATCCAAAGAATTTCCACTGAATTAAAATGCTTTCATTTAGCAAGACATAATTTTGTTGAACCAACTACTTGTAAGTACATTGAGTGAACAGTATTGGTGTTACTGTTACTTATCTGTAATGTTTGGGTCCAACTTAATCTGTAAAAGTTGTTTCAACATATTTATTAACCCTTTCATGCACGAATTATGAGAACCTTAGTCAAGATTTTTTATTCAGTGTTTAGCCATGAAAAATACAATGCAATCGAGTTTTTTTTCTATGGCGTTACAAAAATATCCATGCATTTAATTTTTGAAGTAAAGAAACGTGTTTAAAACCCAATATCAGAGAGTGATATGAAAACAATGAAATAAAAACATGTTTAATGCTGCTAATCTGATGTCTTCTCACATTTGAACATATTCTAATGCTAGTAATTACTCACTTCATGGAGATAATAAAAAACCTTCTTGTCTGACAAATAACAATTGATTTCCACTCAGACATGTTAGTGCAGATCAGGTTTATCAAGAACAGCAAAGTTACAGTAATGATCTGAATGACAGTGTATGAGATGGTGCATAAGTGTCCACTGTGTCGGCTGATATGGAACTAAAACAACAAAACCCAGGAATATACAAGAGAACAGCTGGAGAAGAACTGTCCACTGGAGTGGGCAGTGCATGAAAGGGTTAATTTATTTATTATTTCTTTGTGTATTTTATGGTAGTTTCTATTTAATTCTATTTAGCTTTTATATGTTATATTTTAGATTTGATCCTTTCATCTTTTCTCATGGACTGGGTAACTATATTTCATTCTATCGTGTATACTCAAAAAAAAATTTTTTTTGGATGGATGTAATAAAATTATCGAAAGAATTTCCACTGAATTAAAATGCTTTTATTTAGCGAGACATAATTTTGCTGAACCAACTACTTGTAAGTAGACTGAGTGAACAGTATTGGCGTTACTGTTACTTATCTGTAATGTTTGGGTCCAACTTAATCTGTAAAAGTTGTTTCAACATATTTATTAAGGAAAGATTTGACTACAAATCATGTCCAAAGCAAATGGAGACTCTGCTGGTCAATATTCAACATAAATTTGAAAAAAGGAAAAGTCATTGTAATCTAAAAGGATTAGACATCTTCAAAAAAAAAACAACCAAGATTCAGGATGAGGATGAAGGAAGGTTGTATCTGTGTGAAAGGAACCAACCTATGGAGCAACTGAAACCGGTACCAGAAAGGGTGCACATATAGAGACAAAATAATACTGCTCTATCCAAACATCAGACAGGCCATTAGATTTGTCTGATATTTCTCTTTTAAAGTCCAAAATCTGTGTGTATTCTGGTGTCTCCTCTAAATGTGTCAGGCTTGTACCCCTGTCAGATCACACATTCTTGGCTGTACGGACACTCCAGCCTAATAGCCTCCATATTTAATGCCTACACACATATACAAATGTTTCAGACCTCAGGAGAATCATGCATTGTTTCTTGCATAGATGTGGTGTCCAAAGCATGCCTGCTGAAAAATGCCATATATTGACAGAAACAGTCAAATCAGAGCCACATATTTAGAATGTGGTGTACGGACACTACTGGTGTACGGACTCTAGCAGATGTGAATGGAAATGTGTCTGAGCACATGGTGGCATCTGTGTTCCATCTGGAACTAAGTCTTCTGGTACAGGAGGACACAAACATGTGGAACCAGTGAGAACAGTAGATCTGTAAGGCATAGAGTCCAGATTACACTGGTCTACAATTTTTTAGAAATGATTTGCTTCAGAGATTAAATGTGCTAAATGTTACGTATTTTAATAAGATTAATTGGAAAATAAATGACAAAAGTGCCAGTTGGCTGATGTTTTCAAGGTATACGATAAAGTGTTATTCCACATATATATTGGTTTATGTACATTTCTATAATAGTTTTATAAATCTTCCACTAAATAGAAGCTGTAAAGTGAATGTATTCTAATGTGCAGACAGTGTTTTGAAGTAGATCTTGTAGCTCTGACACAAATATTCCTTTGGAGTCAAACCCATTCTCTCGTTAATTCTTGAATTTCCCATTTTGACCCAAGGCTGTATCTTGGAAAGTTCAGCCAACCAGCATTTTTGACTTGGTTTTTCTTTATCAGTGACTCTCATGTGGTAAAATTTCATTACTTTTATTCTGGAAGCATTTTCCTTGTAGACCAGTGTTATTGATGGAAGTATATTGGTGTACGGACACTCCAGGAATTTAGGTGAACAACGCACCATTGAAAACATGCGCTTCCACGTAAACATCCGTTTGACACATTGTTCCAAATGTTGTGCAGCATACCAGGGAGCAGAGCCACATCTGTCTAGTTGTGCAGATTTAGTCCTAATAATACTGAAAGAACAGGTTCCCATTCTATTATTCCAATTAAAGGGCTGGAAAAGAAGGGGTTAACAACCAAATGGTGGATTGTCTTAATACTGAAAAGAAGAATTGATAATCAAACAGCTGTTCAACAAAAAGGATCAATAAATGAAAAGCAATGTGATGTGTGTATTTGGAATAAAACAGACACAGGAGTTGAGTAGGAATTATTTATTGTGTTCCAAACATTATGGACAATCATTTTGCTCTGTTATAATAATCAAACTGTGCACATGTTTTCACACTCATTGGGTCGACATTTGATCAGTTTTGATCTGATTTTCTTCAAATTTGGAGGACTGACAGATCTAGTAATAAGATGGACAAAGAAACATTTGGAATGGTTTTGGAGGATCTGTTTGAATACTGATTAAAAACTGATGCAGATATACTGGTACACCTGGATTAGGGCTGAACGATATGGACAAAATTTCATATCTCGATATTCATGCCAGATGTCTCGATATCAATACGATACGATATGACTACGGGTTCGGTGAAAACCAAGCATTTTTCAGAAAAATACTAACATCATAATACAAAAGAATGTGGAAAGTGCAGTTTTATTTATAAGAACTCGCTGCCAGTTGTCAACATTAACATAAAGTACGAATAAATAAATTACAAATCAAACATTTTATAGACACATTTTACACTGTACATGCAGGGCAAGAAATCTATATTGTTTATACTGTTGCTTTTTTAAAAATTAATATCTTGAATGTTCATATCTAGATATAGATACGATAACGATATATCTTTCATCCCTAACCTGGACTGCGATCAGGCCGACAGCGGCTCAGATTTGAATCAGTGAATTGTAATTACTGGGTTTTTCAATGAGACCTGTTGTGATCCATCCAAACCAGAGGCAAACGTCTGCTTTTGAAGGTCCTCACCGTCATACTTCCAGTTTTCCCATCACTCCCTGTTTTCCTCCATCGCTGATCAAAGGTTCCCACTGCTTCCTCTGCCTCACCCCCCGACACCTCTGACTCCCCCACGCAACTTATTGTCTTACAGACGCACTACAAACTAAACCACTGTGCAAACACACACACACACACACACACACACACACACACACACACTCAGTGTCGCTCCCTCCCTCCTCCATGATGGACTGGGATTGGCTCCCACTGTCACAGTGTGTGATTGCGACCTCTGGTTGACCTGCTGGGGATATATGGCGTCCCCGGGTTATCTACATAATGCACAGGGAGAAAGGTGGAGGAAGCCATCTGAGAACAAGAGGGGAGGGGGAGGAGGGGGTGAGGGGAGGGGGAGATGGAGAGAGAGAGAAGTCTGGATGAAGAGATATTGCTGGAACAGAGTTGGATTAGACAGACAATAGTGCCGTTTAAATGACTGGGGCAAATGTTGCTGTTTATTGGAAGCTTGGGAACGCTAACCTGATGTGTGTGTGTGTGTGTGTGTGTGTGTGTGTGTGTGTGTGTGTGTGTGTGCGTGTGTGTGTGTGTAGGAGTGAGCTTGTTTTCTCATGGAGTTTCAAGGAGACATTTTTTTTTCGTGTTGACTTATAATAAACGGAACAGTTGATGCTAGTATCCTGTCAGTGTGTATGCTGTGTGCACGTGGGTGGAGCGTTCAGGGCTGCGCTGTGTGTGTTTTCACCACACTGAATTAAACTGGCCTTAAGACAAATGCAAAACCTCTGCCACGCCAACAGAGTGTCTGTTTGGGGCGTCATGGTCACTATGCAGAACACAAATAAGATTTACAATTTGAATGTTACATTTCATGAAGACAACCAGTATTTACTCCTGTTTTCTGTGTTTCCACTGTAATGATAGAACTGTACTTTTTATAAGAGCTGAACAGACACACTCAAGGGAAAACAAACCAGGGAATCACAGGTGAGGAGAAATGTTAGACATCATGTAACAAAGAAAATAAAAGCATTCAGATGTGTGTGTCCTTTATGTCCACACTGTAAAAAAAAACTGTAAAAAAACGGTAATATTCCAGCAGCAGGAGTGCCGAAGAAATACTGTTAAATAACAGAAAATAACCATCTCATTAAAAAATAGTAATCTTCCATAATTAAAATACAGTTTTTTGCCCTAACTTTACATGAAATTTTGCTTTTTTTTTTTTTTTTTTTTTTACTTTTTAATGTTTAATAAAGCATATTTTCATGTATTAAAACAATTAAATTCCCTATAAATACATATGTAAATAATTTTCAATGAGACTCAGTTGTCCAATCCACTGATAAAAACTGTATTTGGACAGTTTATCAGTGCTTATACAAGTTATACATTCACAAAAATACATTTATTCAACATTTTTGTTGTGAAACCTCCTGTAATTACACAAGATATTTGTCAATTAACAAACAAGTCTGGTTCAACTGACAGAACAAATACTTCTGTTACCGTTAACTGTCAGTAATTTTATCTTGTTTTAATATTTTTTTTACAGTATTAAATTTTAAATTAACAGTTTAATGTCATAAATAGAAAAGAAATATTTGTGAAATTATGATACATTTGCAAATGTATTTAACTGTATTTTTCTGTGAAAAAAGAAAAAAATTTCTTTTAAAAAATGTAAATTTTCTGGTTATTCACAGTTGCAGTTCTTTCCTGTTCTTTTCCATTTGACATGTAAAATCACAGTCTGTTTTGGTCATTTCATTGATATTTTCCTGTATCTTGAAGATACAGGAAACATCTGTAAAATAAACAGTTAAAATTCTGTTAAATTACAGATTTTTTTTACAGTGTACCAGTGTCATCTGAAAGTCCAGGGGCATTTATGAGCCGTGACTTTGACTCATGTACAGAGAAAAGCTTCTTTACGACGTTCACATGTTCATAAAACACATATTCTATATCAGTCATTACTGATTACACATGTAATAGAGTATCTGGTCTGACAAAAACAAAAACAAATACCAACTGGAATTATAGTTAGTATTTCACCAAAGCAGCCTCACACAAACCTATTTAGAGGAGTCGAAATCAGAAATGTTATGTAATATTCATCATTACAGTCAGGAATACCAGTACTTTTAATGTTAGACGAAGGCAGTGGATCTTGTTCTAATGCACACACTAGTGTTTAGAAGAACTTACACTGACTTACAGCACACTGAGTTCCTGAAGACTTCGGTGCTTCTCTGAACCTGGGTACATTTTGGTACCTGGCACTTTTCCAGCTTTTTAGACCCAATAATAAAAGGTAAATGTGGACACGTTCCCCCCAGGATGGACCTGATGATGACCTCAGAGAAATGCAAAAAAAATTATACTCTTGCTCTGAGCCATCCCATAATTAATGAATTTTTAATAAAATATTGGGGCCAAAAATAGGACCCAAATATGGACATTAAATCTCCCGAGGTGTCAGTGCATTAGATGTAAATACATGTGTGTAAATGCTCTTGTATAGACTCTAAATACAGACACTGTATTAAATGTGTCGGCCCTAGTGGTTTTTCTAACCCACACCAAGGTTCTGATAGTTTTAGATTTTTCATTCTAGTTTAGTTTCATTTAGTTTTGACTTTTTTTTCTCTAATTCAGTTCATTTTAATTTGTTTTTAGAGCAGGTTTGATAGTTTTTATTAGTTTTTGTTATTTTCTAAATGCTTAATTTTAGTTTTAGTTGTAGTTTGGTTTTAGTTTAGTTGTAGTTTAGTTGTAGTTTAATCGTCTATTTTCTCTTCTTCTTTGTCATCGTATTCAAATGAATCCCAGACAGGACTCTGTTGCTTTCTCCCAACTTTAGTCTCCATGTTTCCAGGTAGAGTGGGGACCAGAAGACGACTGGAAACCACAAGTGACCGACCAAAAAATGTCGTATGGTGACAGCACAGAAAACTGAGAGACAAAGAAATCAATTTCGTATCAATCCGACATTGACAAAGACGAAAACAAAGGGAATTTTATCCATAACTTTTATCCGTTTTAGTTAGTTTTGTAAACACACAGTACAGTTTCAGGTAGGTTTTTTTTTTTTTTTTTTTTTTTTTAAATTTTGGTTTTTATTTATTTCAGTTAATCAAAATGTTTTTACAATTCTAGTTTTTGTCATTTTCTTAGTTTTTGTTAACAATAATAACCTTAATCCACACATGTGGGTTCTTCATCAATCTCAAACCAGGTTTTGTGTGTAACCCATCGTGTCCACATACGTTACATGCAGAACCTGCCCAGTTAAATGCATGAAAACTGTGAGTGATTTTGCAACAGCAGTCATTTTTGTGAAACACTCTGCCCTGTATAATTAATTCAATTCTCAAAATGTAACTGTGAGAGAATAAATAAAAAAAAAAAAAAAAAAAAAAAAAAAAAAAAAAAAAAAAATATATATATATATATATATATATATATATATATATATATATATATATATATATATATATATATATATATATATATATATATATATCAGCACCTAATGTTGGTGTCCTTTTGGCCATGTTTCATGTGAATTTTTGTATTAAATATAATGTAAAATAATATAAGAATGTGTTTTATCTTAAAAACAGTTTCTTTTATCTCAGTAAATATTTATTTTAAAAACAGACCCAAAGTGCTTCCAAACCTGCTTCATGACAAGAGTCTACATCTGGTTTGAGTTTTCAGCCCCTCTGTCCTGTTTTTAGGACCAGTTTGATAGAAACCTCCATTTACCCAAACCTTAACCCTCAAACTCTAACCAAAGTCTAACTTGTGGTTTTCCATGTTATATCTGAGTTGTGTCCTTTTAGGAAGCCTTCAGAGTCTGTGTGCGCACACACATAACACAGTCTGTCTGTCTGTCTGTCTGTCTGTCTGGGTGGGGGCTCTGCTGCTGACAGTCTGCACACTCACAGTAAACACCCCCCATGGAAAGCGTGCACGGTCCCCCCACAGTGGAGCTCAGTTGAGTTGACCTCAGTCCACAGTTTCAGACTGAAGCTGCTGCAGAGTGGACTGCAGGCACTGATGGAAATCTACTCCCACAGTCCCATTACACACATGACCTACATTCAGAGTAGGTTTCTATTAGATTGAAGGGAAATATTTGTAAAACTCTCTAATATCATTACATTTTTCTACACTATGGAAATGATGTTTTGGCCTTTCATGAAACTTGGGTAGGATATGGGCCAAGATCAAACACCTTCAATTCTAGCACAGATTCAGGAAAAAGGGATGGAAGCTGGACTTTCATTCATTTTTCATTTTATTTGCTTGACTTAAAGCACAGGTGTCAAACATGCGGCCCGGGGGCCAAAACCGGCCCTCCAAAGGTTCCAATCCGGCCCACGGCATGATTTTATAGAGTGCAAAAATTACACTGAAGATCTGAACAGTCGAGGGCATCGAACTCAAAAATAACAGCATAATAACCTAGAAACAATGACTCCAAATGTTCTTCTTGGTTTAATGTGAGAAAAATATGACATTATGCCTATAAATAATGGCAACACCAATTTATTGCAAAGAACTTTAAACTCTAATATCCTTTAACAATAAAATGTCAATAACCTGAACAAATATGAACAACCTGGAATGTCTAAAGAAAAATCAGTGCAATTTGAACATTATTCTGTCTGTTTTGTGTCTTGGTAGATCTGATCTGTAATGCACATGGAGAAATCATAAGCTGAGGCAGAATACTGATAAAACTGTACTTGTTTTTCTTCAGAAATGTCCTGTTTTTTCAGGTTATTCATATCTTTTTTGTTTTGGATAGTGTGTAAAATGAAAGTAGTTTCATCATTTAATGTTAATTTTTGCACTACAAAGTTTGGAGTTGTCATTATTTATAGGTTATTTTGTTCTTATGTTACTGGTCTGGCCCACTGCAGATCAAATTGGGCTGAATGTGGAACCTGAAAGAACATGAGTTTGACAGCCTGATGTAGTGGTAAAGCTGCAGACTGCTATGAGCTGAAAACCCCCCATACTGCCCCCTATGGGGACCGAAAAAACAAACAAAAACAAAACAAAAGCAGACTGTCCATCACTGAGGCCAGTGTTGGTTCAACTGTGCTTTAAGTTCAGAGGAAATAAACTCAGACTCAGGATGTGACATACTGCACTGTAAAGCTGGATGTACCTACTGTCATTTAAAACCCAAGAAGAGGACACCTGTTCACCTGTTCTGTTCTACAGGCGAAACATGGAGAGTCTACGATGTGGAACAAATATGTAACTTTTGTCATTCCTACTCTGAAAATACTCTACACGCATTCTTTTTATGTGAACATTCTTTAAATTTCTGGTTCAAAGTTGGAAAATATATCATATCTTTAACCCTGACCCTATTTTCAGGGGAAAAACGCCTAAACAGACAAACCCAAAGAAAATGAAGAATTCCTTCACAATAATAAGGTTCATCTGGATGTTCTTGGTGTCTGTGGACATTTACAGACCTCACAGAATCTATTCCCATTGTCTAAAATATTGTATCTATTGCTCTGCCTGAGTAAACTGGAACAAACTAAAAGAGAAATTAGAATTTTTTATCCTCGCCTGTTTTTTTTTTTTTTTTCAGCTGGATTGACGATGATATGCATAAATTAATTGCTCATGTCAAAGATTTTTAATAGCGTATATTTCACCCCACAAAGATTAAAAATCATGTCTGAACATTAAAGTTTGCACTAAAATACACGTTTGATATACTTTTATTAACATTAGGATCTAAACTTTGAGCAAATTTGAAAAAAACATCCATTGTCCTGATTTATTATATTTTTATAGTAGATGAATATTAATATAATTTTTTCGGCCTGCAGGTGGGCTGATAGAGCGAAATTAAACATGATATTCACCATTTAGAATTTGTTGTAAATTTGTTCATATACAAATATATATATATACTATATATAAATATACTAAAACGCACCCAAATTTTAAAATCTTCCTATTGGAGTTTGAAAATTATATTAAATCTTTAGAATTGATCCATAATAGAAAAGCTCTGACACCCTGGCTATTTTTAAACAATTATTTAATATTGACTGAACTCTCTGTTGTATTTATTTATTTACATTTGTTAGATCTGTTATTTTTATTTATTTATTGACCTTTCTATACTATTATTTGTGCATTATGCTTTGTATCTTTCTGTATCTTTCATTATTTTCTTAAACTTATACATTCAAATGCCTTTTCCCTTTTGACATCTTGTTTGTTTAAATGTTTGTTCTGTACACTGAAATGTTTTCAATAAAGTTGGAAAAAAAACAAACAGTTGAAACATGGCGGTTCCTGTTCAGGTACGTTTGGTGTCTGATGAATATAGACTGGGTTTATTATCTGGACAATAGAAACAGCCAAACAAACAGGAACTGGATCTAGTTCTGCCGTCACAGGTGAAGGTCAGGGTTAAGACAGACTCAGGTGGACCCACTGGACCACTTTAACTGACGTATCACACACAACATCTGAAACCCTTTATTGGACAAGTGACTATTTTTGGTCATTTCCACACATATTACAAGACAGTGACAGTAACAGTTCCAGTGAGGACAGTGAGTCCACAATCTGAGGTCTAATGTGGTCTCCAGGGTCTGTCAGGTCCAATGTGGTCTCCAGGGTCTGTAAGGTCCAATGTGGTCTCCAGGGTCTATAAGGTCCAATGTGGTCTCCAGGGTCTATAAGGTCCAATGTGGTCTCCAGGGTCTGTCAGGTCCTCCTCTGAATGAACAGTGAGTGGACCTGCTTTGTTCGGTACCATGAAGTAATGGTACTAATGTGAGGAATGCTGTCCAAAGGGATCATGTGGATGTGGACAGGGGTCTGGATCAGCACACATGTTGGAATGTGAAAGTGATGTTCTAATGTTCTAAAATATATGCTCCTTCCACATTACATGAGTTTTTCTTGTATTTTTATTAGTGCTGGGCAGCGATTAAAATTTTTAATTGCAATTAATCGTGTGGATTTCTGCAATTAATCACGATTAATCACATAGTTATATGGGGTGGGGGGGTTTGCCAGCATCAACAGTGTGTATTTCCTTTCAGTGATATTTCAGACTGCAGTACTCCGCTGATAAAAGTAATTGCACATGTCAGTGCTTCCAAACACCTGTGTCCTTCTCCCCCCCACCATCTGAAGACATTTAAATGAAAATGTCCATGGAACAGACATGTTACACCTGTTTATGTTTATGTCCACACGTGTTTAGTATCGGTTGTGAGTGATTGACAGGAGTCTTAGTCCCACTAATCAGTACTAATACTAATAAGCCCAATAATATGTGATGTTCAGTTGTTCAAAGTAAACAAAGGGGGCCCTCTAGTGGTGGGAAAAAGTGTCACTAACGTATGTTTTGTCCTTGCGGTGTTCCCGTAGTCAGTTCAGACATAAGAAGGAACTAACAGACACGTTTCTTTTACTCTGTTTGTATGGCCCCAAAAACGTTTGCCTGTGAGTATTTTCTGTTCAGTTGTTGTCAGAATGAATAGTATCAAATATCTCTGATGTGAACCTTTGCTGCTGGAGAAAAAGACGTAAATCTTAAGTTAATCTGTAAATGCTAATCATTAGTGTGTCTATGGATTTTCCCATTCAAGTTAGCATCGAGCTAGTGATCTTTTTCCCATTCATTTAAATGTCTAATGCCATGTAAATGTACTAAGGCAGTGAACAGAACTCAGACATATTTAGTTTGTATGTGTCAGTTTTACAGTGAGTCTACAGGAACAGATTTGGACACAAGTTTTGGGCGTGCGTCTTTTCTTGGTAAACCTGTTGTCTATCTGCAGCTAATCGCTACACACACACAAGCAGAAGAATAGGAGTTAGAATAAAACGGCATTAACGAGAGGGAAACAAAAATTGTCGGCATTATTTAATGAATGCGTTAACGCGGTAATAATGCGTTAACTTACCCAGCCCTAATTTTAATGTGTAGTTCTTGGATTTTTCTTTTTTTTTTGCCTCTTATGGGAAGGAACCAAATACGGTAACTTCATTGACCTTAATTTTGAAAACGACAATAAAAAAAAAATTGAAAAATTTCCAAAAGTAATAAAGTCCTGTGATGTCCTCCAGTAACACACTAAAGGCTGGATCTGCTAAAGGTTTGCATGTATAAAAACATGTGCAAACTCATTGCACACGCAAAAAAATGCACAAACTGATTCATTAACAGTGCACACTAAGGGTTGTGACTTTCAAAGGCGTGAAATAATGCGTCTGCATCCAGTTAGTACGTTTACCACAATGAATATGAAATATGGGGCGTTTACAGGCAGTTGTGCGTGTGCTGGGAGGAGAAAATGTAAATGTATTAATTTAGCACACGCAAAGTGATTTATCAAACCATTTTGTTCATAGAAACTGTGTCTGTATTTAACACATGTCAAAGGGAGGTGCAAACGGTTTGGATGTGTAATTGTGCACACATGGAAGTGGTTATTGTCACAAGAAGGAGACATCAAAACACTGAAACAAAACACAGAGAAGGCATTTTTCACCTTCATGTGACCATTTTTGGAATGAACGAGGAAACCCTCATTTAAACATATGTCCTATCCAGCCTGGGGCGTCTCAAAAATCACTTTTCTCTTCAGATCATGGTGTTATTTAAGCCAGTTAATCTCCAACATGATAATAGCCCCTCCCCAAAAATTTCAGCAAAATCCATCAACGTTTGACCCCCCCCACCCCCCCACCACCACAAAGTATGAAGGGTCCATCAAAAAATGCCAAAAAACGCTGATTTTAACCCAGAAAATCACATATATTGAAGTCTTACATGTCCACAAATTGTTTTTTCGGGTATTTTACAGCATCCCTGTAATATCAATTCATAGGTTATTGTATCAGGTGATATATAAGTGAAAATAAGGTGATTTAAAGATAAAATAACTCAATTATCGGCTAAAAACTGGAAATAGAAAGAAGTTCAGAACAGTAAATCTAGCTGAACACAATGTCTATTTTCTAAACCCCCTTTTCAGCAAAATACAGGTTAGAGTTCCAGACAAATAGAGCTGAACACTTCAATAATAAGGTAAATAATAAGGCTAAATACAAGATCTAAGGGTGCATAAATCACAGACTTTAATGGTGACATGGTTCTGATCATCTGGACATACTTTTATCCATGTGCAGTTCACAGTTTATTCACATATTACTGGCTTTAGAGTTTCTCTTCTGTTTCATTCTGGAGAAACTCTGGTAGTTTGATTCTGTGGGAACCGGACACTGAGATGACGGTGCCCCCACAGTAGACTCAGTCAGGTTCCACAAGGGACGCAGGATGGATGTGTTTCCTGTGGGCACCTGAGTGTCCATTCAGCATGGGAATGCATTTTTTGACGGGTCCTTCATACTTTGCGGGGGGGGGGTGTCAAATGTTGACGGATTTTGCTGAAATTTTTTGGGGGGGCTATTATCATGTTGGAGATTAACTGGTTTAAATAACCCCGTGATCTGAAGAGAAAAGTGATTTTTGAGCCGGTCTAACCCAGCCTTGTCCTTTAGAGCTGGAGGACGGCAGAGCAGATCTGGAGCTGGTCATCTGGACCTGCTGCTCACAGGCCTCTCATCCACTCTGCACCCCCCCACCGGCTTTATTCTATTATACGCCAAGTTTTCTTTTGTTCTTCTGATGTCTTCATATCTTCTTTTCACTTCATCCACTGTTCACATTGTTTTACCAACACCATTTACTTTTTCACAGATTTTCTCCCACACAGTGTTCCTTTGTGCGATCCTCACATTTCTTTGCTGTTGCTCATTTAAGTGTTTATTTGCTTCATCTACCAACACCTGTAATTCTATAGGCTCAAATTTAGCTTTGCACTTTCATCTCTCCAAACTCGCTATCCTGCAAACCAACAAAAAACACACAAACCCTCATTTACATAGGCCTGTTTCCAACACATTTGCACCTGTTGTCGTTTACGCAGTCACTCTTAGTAAATCACCTGCAAACCACGGATCAACCCCACACGCAAAATTCTAGATTGCTCACACAAATTAGTGCATGCAAATGGGGATCTTAGTGGATCTAAGGCTAAGGCTGAAATGTTCCATTTCAGAGTATTCCCTATAAAGGGTTCAGGTGATGCCATCGCTCTCCAACCTCTGTGTTTACTGGCCCATATGTGTCCACATTAACCCTGTCATGCACAGTGGTCAGTCCAGTGGTCAGTCCAGTGGTCAGTCCAGTGGACAGCTCTTCTCCAGCTGTTCTCTGTATATTCATGGTTTGGTTGTTTTAGTTCCAGATCTGCCGACACAGTGGACACTTATGCACCATCCCATCATAATACACTGACATTCAGACCATTAGTGGAACTTTGCTGTTCTTTTATCTAAATCAGTTGCTAATTGTTATTAGACTGTAATTAACATTTTTTTTTTTTTCATATTATCTAAGTGAGTAATAACTAGTATTATAGTTTGTTCAAATGTGAGAAAACATCAGATCAGCAGCATTAACCTCCTGAGACCCAGGAAAGTGAAAAGTTTTGCTCTTCTCCATTAAACAATTGTCTTGATTAGAAACTACATAATGCGACAGTTTTTTTTGTTTGTTTGTTTTTTTTCCGAGACATTTTTTAAAATTGTTTTTATTTATTTATTTTTTTTGTAATGGAATGTCCTTTATAATGGACAGCATTTTTTTTAAGTAAAACTGTCAAACTTTTGTCCCCTACAAAGGACAAAAATGCATTGCTGGATCTCAGGAGGTTAAAAGTGCTTTTATTTCATAGTTTTCACTCAGTATGTCAGTAAATGTATGTTTCTTTGCTTAAAAAATTAAACGTATGGTGTTAAGCTGAGAGGCCATTTTTGTAGCGCCATGGAAAAAAGGTTCATAAAATAAATAAATAAATAAATAATAATAAAAAAAAAATTACATTGTTTTTTTTCATATCTAAAGAGGAATAAAAACACTCAGGAAAAAAAAAATCTTGATTAAGGTTCTCATAATTCATGCATGAAAGGGTTAACTGCAGTCTTTGACGTTTACATTTAAATTTCCTGTAGAGATACACAGATGAGCAAACTATATGAGCAAAAGGTTGACTCACAAAATAGCTTTGTTCATGTGAAAAAGACAGACTTAAACCTAACGTTCCACTGGGCTGACACTGACGGGACAACCTCTGTTTTTATGAGCGTCACAGTTACACACATTTGGATAATTTAAGGGAAAATTTCCTCACAGCAGCATCAAAACAAAAACAGACTGTCATTGTGTCATCCAACAGTACATTTAATGTCACCAACACTACAGTGGGATATTTGTCACGTCCCCATAACCACCTCTCACTGTAGAACCACTTAAATGATATGACAGTTTATAATTACGGAGCTGTCGATGAAAAAATATTGGAGGAAATGCATTGTACACGCAGTCCTTTCATTTAGCCATAATCATGGAGCACTGGGGTGTCAGACTCACTGTTGTTCAGGTTCCACATTCAGCCCAGTATGATCTCCAGTGGACCAGACCAGTACAATAATAACAGTGAAAAAGTCAAAATACATTCTGAAGTTGTTTACATCTACAAAGTTTCCTCAAAAATGTGAATGACATGAACAACCTGAAATTTCTTAAGAAAAATAAGTGCAATTTTAATAATATTCTGCCTCAGTTCATCATTTACACATGTGCATTATAACTTCACAGTGGATCTACTAATACACAAAACATTTAGTAACAGACATAATATTATTAAAACTGCACTTATTTTTCTTATTTTTCTTATATGTCTTTCTTATATTTCAGTTTGTTCATATTTCTTCAGGTTATTCAAATTTTTTGTGAAAGGATAGTTTCTAAATGTAAACATTTTCATGTAATGTTACTTTTTTAGAGCACATTTTGGAGTTGTCATTATTCACGTCAAATCCCGTCTGCTGTCCACCCTTTTCTTTTTTTCACCCTATTCCCTGAATTCCTTTCAAATCCATGAAAAAATTCCAGCATGTGTCCAGGTGTACTGTGTGAAAACTGTGTGATGTTTTATATTTGTGCTTTGCATTATCTTGTTC
>NC_043969.1:568346-595846 GCF_902148855.1 Sphaeramia orbicularis
GATGGAATATTGGAGAAACTGTTCACATTTTAGTTCCAAACACCAAAATTTGAACAATATTCTGCATTTTACCAAATGTTTATGGAACACTGTGTGTAAATGTACATGTAGAAATAATAAGTCCAGCATAATATTGTTAAAATTGCACTCATTTTTCAAATGACATTTCTGTTTTTTCAGGTTATTCACATCTTTTTTTGTAAAATGTAAATATTTTCATAATTTAATTGGGGGTTTTTTGGACTAAAACAAAAAGAAAAACTTGGATTTGTCATTATTTATAGGTTATTAAGTCATTATTTTACTGCAGATCAAACTGGGCTGAATATGGAACTGAACCAAAGTGAGTTTGACAGGCCTGCTTTGGGTCATCAGAGGTGTCTTTTATCCCCCACATCGGTCTTTTTAGACTGAGGTTGTCATTTATTCTGTCAGTCCTCAGGCCTTCTTACATCTGTTCTGATCATCATTTGTAGAACAATAGGAAAACATTATTGAAGGCCTCAGCATACACACTTGCACACACATCAGAACGGGAGCAGAAAAGTACATATGTTTTGGAAAGTTGAGTCAATATGTGCCCCCTTATTTAGGTTTTTTTTTATTTTTTATTTTTTTTACTTGAGTCCCTGATTGATATTTCAACTAGACAAACAACATTTGGAGGGAACATGTGTCAGGCTCTGATACACAAAAAAGCCTCAAGGAGACACTGAAAAGGAAGTCTGTCATTTTCATTTGAACGTCACATTTTTATCATTTTGAGCCCTTGCACTTTAACCCTTTAAGACATTTGTGGTGACTCCCAAATTAAGTTTTCTCTACATTTAACCTTTTCTAAGGGTCTCTGCATTTTGCATTTTTCATTGAAAATCTGATATTTTCCTATATTTAATTTACTGATCATATATATATGGTCATAAAAACTCTGAATAAATTCACAGATTATTATATCAGAAAAGAGAAAACTAAAGAAAAGGGATTTTTTTCAACAAAATCTACCAATAACTGAAGGTAAAAACAAGCGTCTACAACCACTGCCCCTTTGTCAGACTATATGGGTTTTCTTCCACGTTCGGTTCAGCCTCTAAACGTCCAAATGTGTCCAAACTGATGCCACTGAAAAGCTGAGAAACTGCATTTTACTTGAATTATTTTAATTGATGGATGTATTTATTGATCACTGGGGCAGTGGCTCAGATGCTGTTCAACATTTAGATCAGTAGATGCATTGGGTTGCCAGCAGCTGTTTAGGTCTTTGAGGGTTAATGAATTCCTCCTAAACTAAAGTTGGTGTGAACCATGTCCCATGTGACCACACTGTTACTGGTGTTTATCAGTCAGTCTCTGTCAAGCTTTATTTCCAGTGGTGGAGTGGCTGACTGGGAGTTTCAGGAGGATTCCCGATGGGCCGGCTCATGTCACTCTGGACTTTGGACCGGTTGAATGGGAAAAGTACTTTTAACACTTATGTGTTACTTGTGTAATCTTCTTCTTGCATTCCTCCTCCATTCGTCTGCCAGCACAGCCCCTATCGCAGCAGATTCAATGGGTTCGACCATCTGAGGGAATTCTTCCCTCCCAAATGTTCCAGTTGGTTTGGCCCACGAATCGTCTTTTCTGGAGCAGTAGTGTGAGTCAGTGGAGGACAGGAAGAGGCCAGGTGGAGCCCAGAAGGCCAGGTTAAAGAAAAGTGAAGCCACTGAAGAGTTTGGTGGAAACCTGGTGGAGTTCCTCCTGCTGCCCTCAGGGCCGGTGGTGAACATCTGCAGAAAAAAAATGATAGGATTCGAAACCATGGTTTTCCACATCGCAGTCTGAACCTGATACCTGTTGAGCTAGATACCAGTTGGCTGAAGGCTGACCTACTTCCTGTCTGATTGTCTTGGTACTTTTTGAGCCGTGACGTTTATATTTAAGCTTCAGGGTTAATTCAAGTTACACTGTATATTGTGTTGTGAAATATGACTGTAGTGCACAGAATGTTCTGGAAACAAAGCAAGCAGTCCTGCTGAGCAGGAAGAGGCCAATTCAGAGAAGGATATCATGTATGTATGTATGTATGTAATATGTATGTATGTATGTATGTATGTATATATGTATGTATGTATGTATGTATGTATGTATATATGTATATATGTATGTATGTATGTATGTATATATGTATATATGTATGTATGTATGTATGTATGTATATATGTATATATGTATGTATGTATATATGTATGTATGTATGTATGTATGTATGTATGTATGTATATATGTATGTATGTATGTATATAATGTATGTATGTATGTATGTATGTATGTATATATGTATATATGTATGTATGTATATATGTATGTATGTATGTATGTATGTATGTATGTATGTATGTATATATGTATATATGTATGTATGTATATATGTATGTATGTATGTATGTATGTATGTATATATGTATGTATGTATGTATATGTATGTATGTATGTATGTATGTATGTATATATGTATGTATGTATGTATGTATGTATGTATGTATGTATGTATGTATGTATGTATATATGTATGTATGTATGTATGTATGTATAGATAGATAGATAGATAGATAGATAGATAGATAGATAGATAGATAGATAGATAGATAGATAGATAGATAGATAGATAGACCCCCTGTCATTTTTTCTGGATCTTCCACTACCTAACAATAGAGCACCTCTCTGTTGGAAAAAAAATGCAATTTAAAATTACTAGCAGCATTGTACCCATGGTGCCATTGTACGATAGCGCCCTCCCATGCTGCAACAGTGGCATTGCACCCGTACGCCCTCCTGTGCTGCAACATTGGGACACACGTCGGACAAACATGCGCCGGACACAGAACATCCATTATAGTCGGATTTTAATTTCAACTTATTGCTCCTGTACAAAGGTAAACATGTTTTCATCTTTATGTTTTTTTACCTCATAAATCTGATTTAAATTTGAATTAAACATACGGTTAAAGGGAAGTGTTTTCTGTGAACGTACCAACATGTACCTGAACTTATGCCCAATACAAAGGCATTGTCAGAGTTAGCTGCTGTTTAATTTATTCAGGTTGGATAAAGTGGGCTGGTTTGGGCATGAACCCCCCCCCACCCCCCCACCCCCATTTACTTCTATAGAAAAACAGCAGAGCTGAGTTTTTCAGCCCCATTCTCATGAATCTATGAAGCCTGTGTTCTCTGCTTTACCCTGCGATCTTACTCATCTGATAGATTTACTAAATGTTTGTGTGTGTAAAAATGTGCACAAACTTGACTGCACACACAAAAACCTGCTGGAGTTTATCTACAAACAGGACGCACCGAGGGTTGTGTCTCTCAAATGGTCAAAATAGCTCATACAACCATTTAGCGTGTTTGCCTTAATGAACATGTAATACGGGCGTTTTCTGCCAGAAAACGCCAAGTTATTGGGAGGAGTAAATGCAAATATTCATTTAGTGCGTATTTATTTACCAAACCTGAAACTGGTTGCGGTGGCTGATTTTGTGTCTATATTTAGCGCGTCTGAAAGGCCGGTTTGAACCGGCACAGCTTCGCACAAAACTGCCCGCAGTTGTTGTGGCGAGGAGGCGGGGCATAGGCCCAACCAAAGGCAACACACAGAACTGATCTGTTCTGTTTGTGTCAACAGTTTTGGAATACAGTAATAACAATAACTGAGGCATTTGGCCTACACTGCGATGCCACTGTAGAAGCTGTAGATGAACTAGAAGATGATCTGGGTCCAGTCACAGGAGGACTCATACAACGCCTTCTATGACTAAACTCCTCCAGCGTTACATTTCCGTGCGTCTGGATCGTTCCAGTCACTGTTGTCATTAATGCTGGCGTATCCCAGAGCAGTTTTTATGGAGTACTGTCTCCATGACGACCACCAGTAGTGCACGCAAAATCCTCATTTCAATAGGGCGGTCTCCAAGACTTTGCAGTTGTTGTCGTTTACGCAGGAACTCTTAGCTGATCACCTGTGACACATAGCATGCACATTTTTTTTTGTGAGATCAAGCAAAGTCATGCCCATTATTTGTGATCTCAGTAAACCAGGGCCCTAGTGTCCTGTTGTATTTGACTGCATAAACCCCTGACACTGTGTGTTAACTGGGCTCACAGCAAGAAGGTCCATGGGGTGGATGGGGGTGGGGCCTTTAGTCCATGGGGGTGGGACCTTTCTGTGTGGAGTTTGCATGTTCTCCCCGTGTCTGCGTGGGTTCTCTCTGGTCCTCTGGCTCCTCCCACCATCCAAACTCATGCACTGATAGGTTAATTGGTTCATCTAAACCCCCCATAGGTGTGAATGTGACAGTGGTTGTTTGTCTCTATATGTTCAGTCTGTGATGAACTGGTCACATGTCCAGGGTGAACCCCGCCTTCACCCATAAGGAGCTGGGATAGGCTCCGCCCCCGTGACCCAGTGAGGATAAAGCAGGGTCAGGAAATGAATGAATGTTTGTTTCTCAGGGTAAATCCACTTAAACCTACCTCGATTAAGGTCTCAAAGTAATATATTCCCAATACATAGTCTTTATATCCAAACCTAGAACTTCTGCAGCTGTCTGAAACCTCTGATGTGGATTGTACATTGTGTCTGTTGATTTTGATCTGTTTGATAAAGAAAGTGAAATAAGATTAAGCCAAGACACTAGAAGGTGCCATATATATCAACACAAAACAGTGATGATCCTTAATATTCACACCTACATCTGTGTGTGTGTGTGTGTGTGTGTGTGTGTGTGTGCAGTTATTCTCCCTGTTTTCATACATGGGTTTGTCTGTTCATTTCTGTTTAAACTATTCCAAAACAGTGCCAGTGTTTATCAGCTGGCTTTTTTCTGCATCGTGTGTGTGTCATTTGTGGGAAAATGATGCATTCTGGATGCGAAGGCTGGGAGAAATGACACCTGATATGACCTCCATTTTATAGAATGGTCACAATGGTAATGGAAACCCCAGGAGGTAAGGGAACGGTGGGATACAGCACTGACACACAAATGTACACACCGAAAACATACACACACACATAGGCTTTACAGGTGTGTGCAGATGAATATCCTATTTTAAGATGTTTAGAAACTGGATGATGGGGACAGATGTGGAATGGAAGCGTATATTCCAATAACTCATACCAAAGAACAAAACAGGACTTATGTCATTTCCTCATAAGCCTCATTCTACCAACAGATTTAAGATTCAAGGACGACCGACTCTTCATTAAATGCATATTGTATAAAATGAAAAACCCGTTGCATGAAGTCCATGCACATGAAGACATCTGCATGCGTCTCCTTCAGAATGACTGACAGAGTGTTCCTACCCTCTGAGAATGTGGAACGTTTTAAATTACAACCCTTGGCAAACACGAGCTGAATAAATAGTACCATCTATCTTCCATTCCATTAGAGGAATTGGGTTCTTTTGACTGGAAGACCCCAATCTAGTGGTATTTTTAAAAATCACTATTAAAACAGAATAAGAGAAACAGAAGGAGAAAGGAAAAAAAAAAGTCAGTACAAACAACAAGATCAACTCTGAGCTGTGTTCTATTTTGTATTGTAGAAAGTCATATGTCACCTGTCACTATGTCAAATATTTGTGTAAAAAATAATTATTAGACACCAAACCCCTTGGTAAATACAGACCACAGTTTATCTGTTTTTTTTTAGTCCTGTTCTTTCTTTCCTCATGTCGTGCAGATCCTGTTTCTGTGAAGGAGAACGCTTCTACAAAAAAGACAAGTTGCAGGAAACTGTTGTGTATTATAATACTTAGAGAATTAGCGGTGGTGCATGAGTAGCACACCTCTGACCTCTGAACTTATTCAGCTTCAATTCAATTCAACTTTATTTACAGAGCACATTTCATGCACAAGGCAGACTCAATGTGGTAAACAGGTATACAACAGAAAATATGGATATGAAAACAACCAACAGTCAAATAAACAGTAGAAGAAGGGAAACTGTTGTTGCTGCACAACAGACAAACAGTAGTCGCCATAAAACCCAGCTGAATATTTTATTTAACAGCAGCAAAAAAATCTGTTTTAAAATAATCAAATATTTTTTATAGAGCCTTTTTCTGAAAGCATTCTTTTTTTTTTTTTTAATTACATAGTGACTTAAGAAGTGCAGTGTGGAAAAAAAAAAACGTGAAAAAACAGTATTATTCCGGCAGCTTGGGTGCCAAAATAATACTGTTAAATAATGGAAAAGAACCATCTCATAAAAATACGCTAATTTTCCATAACTAAAATACAGTTTTTTGCCCTAACTTATATGAGATTTTGCATATTTTTTGACTTTTTAATGTTTAATAAAGAATATTTACATGTATTAAAACAATCCAATTCCCTATAAATTATATATAAATAATTTTCAGTGAGACTCAGTTGTCCAATCCACTGATAAAAACTGTATTTGGACAGTTTATCAGTGCTTATACATGTTATACATTCACAAAAATACATTTATTCAACATTTTTGTTGTGAAACCTCCTGTAATTACACAAGATATTTGTCAATTAACAAACAAGTCTGGTTCAACTGACAGAACAAATACTTCTGTTACTGTTAACTGTCAGTAATTTTATCTCATTTTATTATTTTTTTTTAACAGTATTAAACTTTAAATGAACAGTTTAATCTCATAAATAGAAAAGAAATATTTGTGAAATTATGATACATTTGCAAATGTATTTTAACTATTTTTCTGTGAAAATAGAAAACATTTCTTTTAAAAAAATTGAAATTTTATGGTTATTCACAGTTACATTTTTTTTTCCTGTTCTTTTCCATTTGACATGTAAAATCACAGTCTGTTTTGGTCATTTCATTGATATTTTTCTGGATCTTAAAAATACAGGAAAAATCTGTCACATAAACAGTGAAAATTCTGTTAAATTACAGATTTTTTTTACAGTGTGGGATAATATCCTGCTTTGAAAATGCTAAATAAAGTGATCATTTACGTCACAGTAGTGAGCGGCTCGTCGTGCATTAGCCCTCAGTTAACGTATGAGTGGCATCTTCAGGCTGCGTTTGTGCGTTTGGTGTTCAGATCCTGCATGTGTTCGTCTGTGGGAACTGAAACACATGCAGCTGAAATGTGAGCCCAGACACAAACCTCCAACACGGTTCGTCCCTGACGTCATGCCCACTTTTGGCCCCTTAGTGCCCTAAGAGCCCCTCGAGCCCCCCCCAGCCCCCACCCATATCAGAGCTGCAGATGTGGGCCTTTATTGACTGCTTTGGGATCGTCGTCCTCAGGATAGCCTACTTATCCTTACAGCTCTGCCTCCATCACAAGAAGATAATCTCCTGTGATTACCTTCTATTTCTCATTTCTCTCTCTATCTCTTTTCCTCTCTCTCTCTGTTTTGTCGATTTCCACTCCACTTTCTGTTGTTACATGACCGACACCCCCCCCCCCACACACACACACACACACATATGCACACACCTCCACCCCACCCATCCTCTTGCTTTCTTTCTCATCCTCTCCTCAGCTTCTTTTTCTTCCATTCGGGGTAGAGGTGGTGAATAAAGAAGGTCTCGTCTCCACCACCGTCGCTCCCTCTCTCTCTCTCTCGGTTCTTTTGTACAGGCACTCCTCGGCCAGCTGCCTATTCACACAGCCCTGCCAATTAGGACCCCATTCAGAGACCATGAGAGAGGACATGAGATGAGATCGGTTACCCCCCGCCCCCCCCCCCCAGCACACCACCGTGTCCAGGTCTTCTTTGTATTTCCAGGAAGGACTGGTTTACCATGGTTTTTGACACCTGATATTTAAACCGAGAATGAAGATTTGGACTTAACCTGTGTTCAAGTTGAGAGTGGGCGACACTGGGAATTTTAGTATCGATCCGATACCAAGTAAATACTGGGCTAGTACCACCGATACCACTTTAAATGTCATGGTCATTGAATAATTTTGTGATTTTGCCTTTAGTTAGTTGATTATGATAAACACAGGACAAAGATTTAGGTAAATAAACATGTTTTTAACTAACTACCATGAAAAAAAATTTAACGATACAAAAAGAATAAAATAATTCCCCTTTTAAATTTAAATCGCCACAGTGGTGATTGACTTTATTGCTCACATCACATGTAGGGTGACCAGGTGTTTACGAGCCACATGTGGGACAAGGAGTGTGTTTGTGTGGGACAGTGTGGGACACAGAACTGTAATGCTGGAACAAAGTCTAGATTTTTAAACAATGTGCATCTTATTGTCCAGCTTATAAATACGAGTTACAACAATTTGATTTGGTTGCACACAGTATGCATATTTCTGCACTGGGTATTTATTTTTTAGCTTTTTTTTTTTTTACACAGGTTTCAACAACTTTTTTTTGCATGTAAAAACAAAACAAAAAATCTATTTGTAAAAACTCAAAAAAGCAACCTCAAGTTTCAAATATTGTAATTAAATACTTAAATCAGCTTTTTTTTTTTTTTTTTTTTTTTAATTGAGTACATGTTCTCAACCCTCAAAGGTATACTAATCTATGTGCAATAAAACAAAAAGGCAGAACTGACAACTTTAGAACAGCTGATTCCACTTCCAGTTAACCTCAAATTACTGGGACCATAAACCTCTGTGCATCCAAACACAGAACAGTCAAACATTTAGCGTTCTAACACAGTAATAAAAATAGACTAAGATAAAGTAAATATCCTGTGGAATTTTGTCAAAAACAAATATCCACAAACTGAACAAAAGCATATTTGTCACCTCAAGTCTCTCAGTTCAAACTCCAAACGTAAAAACAGGTGAAAGGGAATATGGATTAAATCTGACCAGACATCACATATGTACAGTCTATGGTTTCAGGTCATAGTCACCTGCATACACGATGGACAAATAAGTTAGACATAGTTCTCAGACATAGTTCTCATCCCCCACCGCTTTCACCCATGTCATTTCTGTAGCTTCATCTTCTTTTTCTGCACAGTTTCCATAATTTCCATAATTCTGCAGAGTTTCCATAATTTCCTCCAATATTACATGTCTGTGTCTGAGGCTTTTGTTTTCTGTGTCAGTGGGCGGAGCTCAGGAGGACACAGGTGACAGATTGATGGACTGACCCCGTCTATGTTGGTTGATTGACAGCGGACACAGCCAATGGTGATCGCGCTGTTGTGCCTGAGAGGTGCGCTGTTTGCACAGACAGACAGATTTGGAGAAAGTCTGCATTTGCATGAACTCTGCTGGGAAATTCCGGTAATTTGCTGGACGTATAGAAGAGAAACTGAAACAAAAGTATCGATCTCATCACACCAGTATTGACCTGATACCGATACTCACCTTGGTATCAATACTATCAATATTTAGATCGATACGCCCAGTCCTAGTTCAAGTATATTTTAATTCGGGCCAAGTCATAAGAAATTAAACTCTGTGATGGTCCAACAAAACTCTGATGTTAGTGTAATTTGTTGTTTTCTGGTACTTTCACTGAGCTTCACTGTATGACTATAAATGGTTTATATTGTCTTGGTAACCAGGTGTAAAACTTATAGACATTAATAAACAGTTATAAAGCTGCTATAACACAGGTTTAAGGTCCACTAGAGATCGCATTAGCACTTATTTAATGTGTTAAACCTCAGATCATGTTTGTTGCTTTGGTTTGTGTTATAAAACTGTCCAGTCATGTGGGTGTGTGTCATTGTTTCTAAAAGTCTCATCAGTGCAGCAGCATTTCCAAACTTCTGGGGGAGTAGTGCTGGGTAAAAATGTGGCAAAAGTTTTAAAACAAACATGTATTAGTATGAATTATTACATTTTTCACACTCCTTTATTGAATTCTTGGCTCTGGTCCATGATAGCATTCAGCAGTCTGTTTATACCTGTCTGAATATTTCTGAAAAATATACTTCCTAACTATTTAATTTAGCAGAAACAACTTTTTTTGTACTGAACTGGTGACATGTCCAAGGTGTCCCCCACCCTCACCCACTGGTATCGGCTCCAGCGCCCTCACAACCATCCAGAGGATTAAACAGTTCCAAAAAGAAATGAATAAATGAATGAAACCAATCATGTCTGGATCTAAAAAAGATTTAATATTTTCTTGTCAAATTATTGATTTGTGTGGCAGTCTAATGGGGAGGATAATGTCCATCACTGCAAAATAAACCCTCAGTGGGACGCAGGACACAAAGGACCTCAATCACCTTGACAGCGTTTCAGGATGAGGGTGTTTCAGGTTGATCAGCACTTCACATTGTCGGGGTTTATTTTGCAATAATGTCTGTGATACTGTATCCACATTGTCGGTTATTTTTTACTGCTAAAAGTTTTTTTTTTTTTTTGTAAAGTTTAATTACAATATTGTGTGTACGAATTCCTTCATTAACCTTATAACACCAAACGTATCATATTTGATACATGAGTTTTGAAGCCCTCTACATGATCAGTGTGATATTTTTCTTGAAAAACCTGATGTATACAATTAGATACATGCAGTACACAGATAATCCACCAGGGGGAGGAGTTCATTCACCAGAGGCTTTTCCGGTGACACTACAAGACTGTGATGAATGAGGAGGAAGGCAGAACTTTCACAGTTTAGAAAATGAATTACCAATGTGTTAGACATGTTTGTGTTGTATTATGTTTTTGTTTGTTTAAAAATAATATTTGAACCTTGAGACCAGATGGATCAAATATGATACAAAAGTGAAACTCATACATGGAAATTGATATTTAAAATAAATAAATAAATAAAAAAAGGTTGGAAAAAGGACCGATAAAGGCTCTGGTTTCAAAGAACTGGAATTTTCTGTCAATTATTTAATGGTTCAGGCTTTACAGGGTTAAATGCACAGATGAAGCTGACAGGAAAAAATAAAAACATAGAACCAATGAGATCTGAGGGAGTCTATCCAGCGCTGTAAGTAAATGTGGGCTTTGTTTGTCCAGCAACAGGTCATTAGTGCTTTTTTTTGTACATAGCATTTTATCAATGAATTACACTTGTACAAATTAATAACATGAGTATAAATCATTGTAAAATGGCACAATTTGGGGAAAAGGATTTGTATATTACAGTGTATGATGTGGAAATATTTCACTCACTCTGTCTTATGTGCCATATTTTTCGGACTATAAGGTGCACCGGATTATAAGGCACAATATCAATGAACGGGTCTATTTTCATACAAAAGGCACACCGGACTATGAGGCGCATTAAGCGAAACAAAACATTCAGATCTATTCAACTCACAACAACCACAATCACAATAACTCTCAACATTGTTCAGTTGTAACACATCAGAAAAAAAGAGGAGCTAGCACTAGCAAAATAAAAATAATACAAAACAAAAATACAAAACAACTTTTTCAGCAGACTTTTTCAGTTCATTCCTCTTCCACAAATCGGTCACATTCTTCGTCTTCAGTGTCTGACTTTAACAGACACTGTAATATGACGTTAAAGCACAGTACTACGTGTTACTCTGCGAGGTTCCATACTGCTGTAATACTCCGACAATCCATCAAGCGGTGCGGCTTCGTAGCTTACCAAAGTCGTACTAAAACATTTTGACAGATTTTTGAGCGCCGTGTACCACAGAAAATCGGTCAGTAAGCACAACCAGAATTAATACAGAAGGTGCACCGGATTAAAGGGCGCACTGTCGATTTTTGAGAAAATGAAAGGATTTTAAGTGCGCCTTATAGTCCAACAAATACGGTAGTGCACGACTCTACTGGTTAGGATATTAACACAAACCGTGCATGAACCGTTGAGTTTAATGGTTAGCCATGTGTGTGTAATGACCGAGCGCAGGTGGGTCCAGCCAGGGTCACCGAGGTTAACTCAAGGAGGCAATTTAGGTATTTTACGTCCCTCCAAGCTTTAATCAACACAGACACCAAGTTCCACATTCCCCTCCACATGTCGGCTGCCCACACTCACACTGGCTGCCGCTACAATGGCCCTCTAATCTGGCTCTGTAGAGCAATCATTAACAGGCCGATTCCACTGTGGCTGAGATGGGTGGAATAAAAAGAAAGAAGAATGTAGGGAGGGGAGCAGAGGAGGGCTTGTAATGGATACTGTGGCCAGTAATTAGGCGCCAGGTCCCGTGTTAAAGTGTCGTGACTTTGGGAGAGCCATTTAGCCTGCTAATGAGTCTCTAACAGTTTATTGATGCCACTTCTCCCATCACTTTTCTGACGCTCGCTTCCCTTCAGCCCATTTTTCCCTCTGCCCTGTGGGACTCCCCGAGCAACCATTGTCGCTAATTAATTGAAATTAGGACAGATCAAATGCATTCCAACTTTTCTCATATGAGCAGAAGTACCTGGGGGAATGAAATTCCAATTTAGAAACTTGGGGATTTCTAGTCCGCCCCTCGAACGGTGTTAAACGAGGACTCTTAATACGGGCACAAGGCACTAATGCATCTGCGTAATAGACGCTAATCTAGGGGCCATTGTGGCCCTATTGTCCAACTTGATTCATTGTGATTCTGAGGCATTTGAATTAACGTGGAACATTGCTGTGAGCTTGATTGGTTTGCCTCAGGATACTTTTTCTTCTCAGTGTCCATACCAATTGCATTCTGTGCAGTGAAGTCATGAATTAAGACTTTTGATTCCACATATTTATGTTGGCCTGTTCTCACATGTTTTGTTCTCGCTCCAGGACAGCACACCTCAGGATCTTTATTAGTTTAAAACAGGGATAAAAACAACAAAATTCCATAATGCCAGCCTCTTTCAGGGTGTGGGCACAACTCTGGGTTTAGTTCTTGATGACATCTGCACAAACATCTGAAATGTTGGAATTGTTACAGGCTAATGTTCAATGTTTAGCCAAATGGTGTCTGATAGTTGGGGGTGAATCCATTTGAACATGTATTGTAAAGGATTAGACAGGAAATAGTGACAGAACATTGGTGCTGCTCGTCCTCCTTGTGATTTGGCTTTTTAAAGTGTACTTCATTTTATTCTTGAGGTCTTGTCTTTCCAGTAAAATTTTTTAATCACTGTGTCTACAGATTAAACTCATACAGACCCAGAGCTACTTCTGTGTCAGTTCCCACATGAATTTTTCCTTATTATTATCCTTTCTTATTTTAATATTATCCACTTTATTTTCTCTTTTTCCAGTAAAAATCAGGTATTTTCCTATATTTAATTCACTTATCATTTAGATGTTCATAAAAGCTGAGGTTAAAATGGAGGGTTATGATACTGGAAACACAGAAAACTGAAGAAAAAGTGACTTTTTGGCAAATATATCAATAACTGAACATAAAGCCAGTGTGTCCATCCACTGTCATTGATCCAACTCCACGGGTTTACTGGTGAATCAATGTTATAGAAAATGATAGTGTTTCCATAGTAACTACAGAGCCTCTGAACGTCCAAATGGGTCATATCTGATGACCAGGAAAAAATTAATAACAGAACATTGCTGTGAGTTTGATTGGTTTGCCTCAGGATCCTTTTTCTCCTCAGTTTCCAGACCAAAGTTCTAATAGTTTAGGATTTTTCATTCTAGTTTAGTTTTATTTAGTTTTGACTTTTTTTCCCCCTCTAATTCAGTTCGATTTAATTCGTTTTTAGAGCAGGTTTGCTAGTTTTTATTAGTTTTTGTTATTTTCTAAATGCTTAGTTTTAGTTGTAGTTCAGTTGTAGTTCAGTTGTAGTTCAGTTGTAGTTCAGTTGTAGTTCAGTTGTAGTTCAGTTGTAGTTCAGTTGTAGTTCAGTTGTAGTTCAGTGGTCTCTTTTCTCTTCTTCTCTGTGCTCCTATTCAAATCAATCCCAGACAGGACTCTGCTGCTTTAGTCTCCATGTTTCCAGGTAGAGTGGGGACCAGAAGACGACTGGAAACCACAAGTGAACACAAGTGACGGAGCAAAAAGTGTCGTATGGAGACAGCACAGAAAACTGAGAGAGACAAAGAAATCCATTTAACATCAATCTGACATTGACAAAGACGAAAACGAAGGGAATTTTATCCATAATTTTTATCCGTTTTAGTTAGTTTAGTAAACACACAGTACAGTTTCAATTAGTTGTCATTTTTTTCTTTAATCATAGTTTTTATTTATTTCAGTTAATGAAAATATTTTTGCAATTCTAGTTTTGGTCATTTCGTACGTTTTCGTTAACGATAATAACCTTGGTCCATACCAGTTGCATTTTCTGCAGTGAAGTCATGAATTAAGAGTTTTGATTCCACAGATTTATGTTGGCCTTTTCTCAAATCTTTTGTTCTCGCTCCAGGACAGCACACCTCAGGATCTTTATTGGTTGAAAACAGGATAAAAAACCAACAGAAGTTCATCATGCCAGCCTCTTTCAGGGTGTGGGCACAACTCTGGCTTTAGTTCTTGGTTACATCTGCACAAACACATCACTGGTGTGTGAAATACTGTGTGGACCTACCCACAGGTCAACCACATAAAAACTTACAATACCAGCGATGAGCACCGTTTTATGAGACAACACACTGCACAGACACACAGTCGTTTCCTCTCGACTGGTCTTACCTCCATGCAGATTACATCCATTAGGTCACTAAACTTTGTGAACCATTTAAATCTAATTACGAAATCAAATCCTACACTCTGACACTGTTCATTTTAGTTTAAAATGAAGAAAATGTTCAGTTAAAGGGACATCATTAAAAGGTACAACTTCTCCCACACAAACAGGTGTCACATACAGGTTCAGTTTGGTCCGACTGATCGAACTACAGTGGATTTTACATGTGTAGAGACTTTATTACGTTTTTAGACACTCTCTTTTAGACGTTTTTTTTTTTTTTTAACATTCTCTTTTAGTGCTTTTCTATTGGGATGTTAGTTGCACCAGAGCCATAATAAATCCTAAACAGTTGAACTGAGTCAGTATTCAGTATTTCCATGGCCTTCCTTGCTGACTGCTGTTGGTCTATAATACCAGTGTGTATTACATGGTAACACCAGGTGATCCCTGATCCCAACCTTTACTGTCTTTTAGCTGTGGAGGACCAGTTTATGGTTGAACCACCTCCTTCCACTCATCTACACATTCTGATAATGTTCCAAATAAGCTCTTTACAGTGAAAATGAATATTCCTCTAATATTTCTGTTGACATACAGCTGTTCATACTCCATTAAAATGACTGTTTTTTCTAATTGTCCTCCCTCTCTCTGTTTCAGCATCTTTTATAAAAGAAAAGGTCATCTTTTAGATCACAGGTGTCAAACATGTGGCCCGGGTGCCAAAGGGTCTGTTCCGGCCCTTGGGATGAATTTGCAAAGTCAAAAATTCCAGTCTTGAATTGAATTAAGCAAAATAATATATAATAATAATAATAATAATAATAACTTGAATTAAGGAAAAAATGTTGAATTGAGAAAAAAAAAAATCTTGAATTAACAACTAACAACTTCAGATTTGTTTCTTTGTTTTAGTGCAAAAAATAACATTAAATTATGAAAATATTTCCAAACTCTCCTGTACCAATAAAATGTGAATAATCTGAACAAATATGAACAACCTGAAATGTCTGTATTAAATTCAGTCCAGTTTGAACTCTTTTCTTCCTGTTCCTCAGTGTTTAGTGTCTTTGTAGATCTGATCCAGAATGCACATGGACTAATGAGAAGTGGAGGAAGAAGATTGTTAAATCTGAGGCAGAAGATTGTTAAATTTGCACTTATTTTTCTTAAGACATTTCATTTTGTTCAGGTTATTCACATCTTTTTTGTTTGGATAGTTTATGAAAGTAAGTATTTTCATAATTTAATGTTTTTTTTCTTTACCCTAAAACAAAGACAAAAATTTGTAGTTGTCATTATTTATAGATTATTATGCTAGTATTTTACTGGTCTGGCCCACTTCAGATCAAACTGGGCTAAATATGGCCCCTGAACCCAAATGAGTTTGACAGCCCTGTTTTAGATACTTACTCATGTCTATAAACCTGTAGATATCCTCTGTCATACTCTGACCATCAACAGCAGCTGTGTGTAGCAACTTGTAACAGAACACACACATTAAGAATAAATACCAGAATAATATCCACATATCCAATGTCTGAGTTAGAAAAAAGTTATGGGGGAAGTTAAACCACAGTTGTAAAGGCTCTGTTTGGTCAGTAAAAACAGAGAAAAGTTGATCTGATCTATGTCTTCTTTTTGTTTCCAGTGTCTGTGCGCTCATTTCCTTCCACACTTTATCAGCCACATTACTGTGAGAATAAAGAGGTGACATTATATACACTGTCGTTCATGCATGTGGATTTATTAAAGTAGAGCGTTAATCCTTCTCTTATTATCTAAATATTATATGTATACGTTGCAAAGCTCAGACTGCAGGTCAAGCTTGTATTGAAACAGTTCTGGAGTCAAGGAATTGGAAATTTTCTATGAAAACTGAAAACACAAAGACTGAAGTATCCTTCTGATGTGAGTCATGTTTTTTCAGATGGACCCCCCCCCCCCCACACACACACACACTCACACATACATACACACACTAAGATGAGTATAAGAAAATTCTACACCAATATCTCCAAGTTATTTCCAAACACAAAGCATTGGCTGAGAAGTCTCCTCTGAGTTTGTTCCACTGAATTAGAGATCATTCAAAAAAAAAAAAAAAAAAAATCACTCAAGAATTAATGCATATGTACAATAATGAATATGTATAATTATGCATATGTGCAATAATGCATATGTACAATAATGAATGTATAATTATGCATATGTGCAATAATGCATATGTACAATAATGAATATGTATAATTATGCTATGTGCAATAAGTATATGTACAATAATGCATATGTACAATAATGTATATGTATAATAATGTATATGTACAATTATGCATATGTGCAATAATGCATATGTGCAATAATGCATATGTGCAATATATATGTAGAATTATGTATATGTACAATAATATATATATATATGTACAATAATGTATATGCACAATAATGTATATGTGCAATAATTTATATGTACAATTATGTATATGTACAATTATGCATATGTGCAATAATGCATATGTGCAATAATGTATATGTACAATTATGTATATGTACAATACTGCATATGTACAATAATGTATATGTGCAATAATGTTTATGTGCAATAATGCATATGTACAATAATGCATATGTACAATCATGTATATGTGCAATAATGCATATGTACAATAATGTTTATGTGCAATAATGCATATGTACAATAATGCATATGTACAATAATGCATATGTGCAATAATGTATATGTGCAATAATGCATATGTGCAATAATGCATATGTACAATAATGCATATGTGCAATAATGTATATGTGCAATAATGCATATGTGCAATAATGCATATGTACAATAATGCATATGTGCAATAATGTATATGTGCAATAATGCATATGTATAATAATGCATATGTGCAATAATGTATATGTGCAATAATGTATATGTACAATAATGTATGTGTCTAATAATGCATATGTACAATAATGTATGTGTACAATAATGTATATGTGCAATAATGCATATGTATAGTAATGCATATGTGCAATAATGTATATGTGCAATAATGCATATGTACATATGTGCAATAATGCATTTGTACAATAAAGTATATGTACAATAATGTATATGTACAATAATGCATATGTGCACTAATGAATATGTACAATAAAGTATATGTACAATAATGTATATGTGCAATAATGCATGTGTATGCAGTATGATGTGGAGTTTCTGCTGCAGCAGCTTTAACGTGTACATTAGATACTTTATTAGTTGACAGTCCACCTACAGAGTTGAACCCTGTGAAGTCTGAACCATTAAATCATTGACAGAAAATTCCAGTTCTTTGAAACTGGAGCCTTTTTTGGTCCTTCTGAAAAATCTCCCAAAGCTTTTTGTCCAATATCAATTTCTATGTATGAGTTTCAATTTAGTATCATATTTGATACATCGGGTCTCAAAGCTCAAATATTACTATGTTTTAACAAACCAAACACAATCTGACACAAACTGTCTAATAAATTGTTAATTCCTTTTCTAAATGGTCCCAGTTCTTCCTCCTTCTTCATTAATGTCAGTCTGTAGTGTCACTGAAGGCCTCTGGTGAATAAACTCCTCCCCCTGGTGGATTATCTGTGTATTGCATGTATCTAATTGTATACGTCAGGTTTTTCAAGAATAAAATATCACACTGATCATATAGAGGGCTTCAAAACTCATGGATCTAATATGATACGTGTGTATAGGGTTATAGGGTTCTAAATGGACCCATGAAAGGAGAGTGCAGGTGAAGGCAGAGGGCAACTTTTTCCTTTAGGGCACGGGTGTCAAACATACGGCCCATGGGCCCAAACCGGCCCATCAGAGGGTCCAGTCTGGCCCGTGAGATGAGTTTATGAAATGTAAAAATTACACTGAAGGCATTAACCATCAATGGTATTAAATTATATTTAGATTAGGTTCCACATACAGACCAATATGATCTAAACTGGGTCAGACCAGTAAAATAATAACAGAATAACCTATAAATAATGACAACCCCAAATGTATCTGTTTGTTTTAGTTTAAAAAGTAAAATTTCATAAAAACATGGACATTTACAAACTATCCTTTCACACAAAATGTGAAAAACCTGAACAAATATGAACAACCTATAATGTCTTATAAGAAGTGTCATTTTACCTAAAGTCTTCCTGCTACTAAATGTTCTGTGTATTTGTAAGTTACAATATCCATGTGTAAATGATAACATAATAATACATAATACTGTTAAAATTACTATTATTTTTCTTAATACATTTGAGTTTGTTCACTTTGTCCGGCTCACTTCAGATCATATTGGACTGAACGTGGGCCCTGAACTAGAAGGAGTTTGACCCCTCTGCTTTAGAGAAAAGTTCAGAATAATGAACATGATCATTCTCAAACATTCTGTCTATTTATTAACATAATACCTGAGGTTCTTACCTGACTCCTGTTTTTTGTCAAAATGACACAACTTCAATGCTTGTTTAACAGGACAGGAAGAAGTCTGAAAAGTAATGTACAACTTTCAATAAACAGTGGACTGTAAACACATTTTAGTTTAGCTTTTTGACCTTTACAAATATTAAATGAAAATAACTGGTTGTGAGCAGTATGTTTTATGTCTCATTCTTAACTTTAAAAAACTGCAGCTTAACCTTTTACTGTTGATCCACAGATAGATCATTGGACATCTAGAAGAAACAACAATGAGACAAAGAAGAAAACTGCACTTAAGGAGAAACAATATTTTAATAAAGATCTACACAAAAAAGACAAACAGTAAGTCTTTTCCGATTGAGATGAGTCAAATAGATTTTGCCTTCAGCTTGTTGGTAATTTAACACAGTCATGTTTCCGTATGACTAAATGTTTTTGTTTTCATTTTGCCTTTCCAGCTCTACTTTCATTAAACTAGTCCTCCCCATGTTTCAGCAAAAATAAACTAAACTTACAATAATTCTATTTTCTTTGAATTTCATGGTGCATGTACATTCTAATTGTGATCATTTCTCACTGTACATATACATACATTTGTCACTGTGCTGGTTTGTATTTCTCTTATCTAAATCAAAATGAACATTTGTCTATTGATATAACTGCATTTAAATGCTTCTTAAATCATTTACATTTTGTCTTATTACAATGTGGCTTCATTGAACTAAATCATGAGTCAAAATCATCTTCTTCTAAATATTGGAAATTTCAAAATGGCTGCGTTTTAATCTAATGTTTTTGAATACTCGCTTCTTTACCTTTTCAACTCAAAACAATACAAAAAGAAAAAAGGAAAAAAATTAAGTTTTGTTTAAGTTTCTTAATTAACCTTGTAAAGTCTGAACCATTAAATCACTGACAGAAAATTCCACTTCTTTGAAACCGGAGCCTTTATTGGTCTGTCTGAACAACAACAACAAAATGTTATTTTAAATATCAATTTCCATGTATGAGTTTCAATTTTGAATCATATTGCTCAAATATTATTCCTTTTAAACAAACAAAAACATAATCTAACACAAACATGTCTAATAAATTTTAATTTCTTTTCTAAAATGTCAAAGTTCTCTCCTCATTAATGTCAGTCTGTAGTGTCACTGAAGGCCTCTGGTGAATGAACTCCTCCCCCTGGTGGATTATCGGTGTATTGTATGTATCTAATTGTATACATCAGGTTTTTCAAGAATAAAATATCATACTGATCATGTAGAGGGCTTCAAAAGTCATGTATCAAATATATTTGGGCTTTATAGGGTTAATATAACTGAATAAAACCCTGTGCCATGTGTCTGGTGTTTGTTTGTTAAAGTCCACCTCTGGAGTCACTGCTGACGCTGGAGACAATCAGCTGTTCGTGTGTCACCTGAAACGCAGCTGTTACAGTCCTCCTTCATCTGCTTTACTGGAGCGCTTGTGTTTATTTTAAGTTCATTTAACTTTTATTTACCAGGTGGGTCCATTTCAGATGGAGGAGAGACCTGTCCAAGACGGCAGAGACAGTCACATGATTACACATTACAATTATAAAAGCATTTGCAAACACACACGCACCACACACACACACACACACACACACACTTAAACAATCAATCAAAACATTTACAGACCAACAGCCTTGATTCCAGGGATTTCAGTCTCTTTAAAGCCGCTGAATGGAATCAGTGTTTTCAGATGGAGCTCAGACTGAAGCTGGTTCAAAACCAAAAACTAAATCTGACCAAGTGGATTTGTCTCATTTCTAGTCCAAATCTCTCAATCCCACTTAAAATAAGACACAATCACCTGAAGAGGAACTTTTCAGTGAGATAGAAGAACTGATTTTTTAGACAACAGATCGGGAAAATATCGGATTTCAAGAAATCTTACCAAGATATTTTTCACTTGTTCCATTGGCTGATTTTTTTTTGCTTGAATTAAGCACCAAAAAAAACAAAAAATCTTGAATTAAGCACAAAAATACACTTAGTAAGATTTAGATTTTTCCAGTGAATTCCAGCGTCAGGAACTGAAAACCTAACAGATCTTTTCCCTAATTCAGTCTGGTCTTTGGAACAAACCGATTCAAAGCGTCCATCGAACGGAGATTGTAGCTTCCATGATTCCAGGTTAACAGTGAACATAAATAAGAAAAAAAGCCCTCCCCCAAAACTGCTTTATAAATAGAATTATCCCGTGACTGAGCCATACTATCTTTGTATGTCGTTATCTGATCCCACAGTTCAGAGAAAGACATTTATATGACCTTACACTTTTAAAAGGTGTGCTTTAGTGCATGCAACATATGGAAATAACTGAAGCAGCCCATCAGTACATCAGCTGCAAATGTGATTTCAGTCCTAATTTTGATAATTAACAGTAACTGAAGTGTGTGGAGGCCAACGGGCTCAGGAGATCATGGAGATAACACAGCAGACGTTCAGGACCCCAGGGACCACCCGCTGAAGTCTGAAAGGCACCGACAGGTCAAATGTCCCTGGACCAGCACTGATAACGAGAAAACAAAGCCAGTATTAGGAGTCAAAAGGAATATCTGAGGTGGAAAAAAAACATGATCTGAATGGTCCATTTTTACCCTGTTCGATAATCGAAACAATGCCTTCTTAAAGAAATAAAAGCAAACATTGCGTATTTGATGAGTATGGACGTTTTTACAAGGAATTATCACATAAAAAAAAAACAAAAACATGTACTTTGAAAATCTAAAATTGTCTAAATATCCAACACATCTAATATTTTCTTGTGATAAAATCATGAAATAAAAATAGTAATTATTCAGGGTATTTCAACACTGTGTAACGCTGAGGACAAAAAGTGTATACAATCATAAAAAGCTATTTTTATTTGTAAATCACACAGACCAAGACATATATAGATTCAAAAAGTAACTATACTGAAAAAAAAATAATGAAATAACTATAATAATAATAATAATAATAATAATAATAATAATAATAATAATAATAATAATAATAATAAAACATTCTGTAGTTGAGCAAATGGGAAAACAGGGAGAGAAAGGCCTGTTATCTAAATATTATAATGTGTTTCGGTCAAATTGTAAAGATTCAACAATAGGTTTATTGACAGCATGGAGAACTGATAAACAAGAGGACACAGATGAGCAGACTGGAAGGAGGCCTGTTTGAAAGGCCCAAAAACAAACTATGACCACCCACTGAATTTACTACAGTATAAATAATTAACAAGGGTTTAAATAACCCTGAAAAACTCCACCATATGTCCAGTCATAGTCCTGATGCATGCACTGAACGTCCAGATAAATAAGGAACTCTGATTCATTCTATGGAATGTTCAAAGACGTGGAAGGAGGTCATCAGGTGTATGTCTGAGGTGTTTAACAGTAAGATCCCATTTGGTTCTAAACTTTGTATCCTGGGATATATATACCCTGAGGATTTCACACATACTAAGAAACAAACAAAGTGTTGGGCTGTGGACTGTTCACATGCAGAACAGCAGAGTTCTGGCTTTGAACTGGAAGAACATGGACGCTCCTTCTGTGAAACAACGGATAAAAGAACGATCCGAGTGCATGTACTGGAAAGACTGACTTACATGACAAAGGAAACTGAGGAATTTCTACAATTATGGGAACCGTATATGACATTATGATATCTGGAAAAAAGGGACATGTCATCCAAATTATCATTGATTAATTTTATTTACATTTTTTATTGTCATGATGGCCTCTATTTTAATACTTTTATTATTATTATTTATTTATTATATTATTTTTTTAATTATTTTTTTTCCCTACATATATGTACACAGTTTTCAGAATAGATTTATGTTTATATATATATATATATATATATATATATATATATTATATATATATTAGTATCTATATATATTATATATATATATATATATATATATATATATATATATATAGATACATATATACATGATTATATATATATAAATTTGGTGGAAGTCTACGTGGTGTGAATGGGTGGGTATGAGTGTTAGAATGTTTTGATTCATGTTTGTTATGTAAACTTAAATACCATTAAAAATATTGTGGAAAAAAACATTCTGTACTGCATCATCATATTAAAAAAGGTTAAAAAAAGAAAACTTGATTGTCCTATTGACATCAACCTGACTTTTGTTTTTTATTTAATATTTGCGACATCTTATCGATGCTGATGTGTCTGCCTTTTATTTAGCTTTTTTCCCTACTTTGCTGTGTAATACATTTGTTCTATAAAGTGTTTGCCAGAGTTGGTTGTAGTTGTTGTTTCCTCAGTTTGCCTCGTACGTTCAGACTCAGCCGTTCAGGGGCAGTTGGAGCAGTCAGCTCAGAGCTCAGAGCAGCTCCTCTGAGGGCTGGAAGAAGCTGGGGCTGTACGTCTTCTTTAAAAGTCAATCTTTCCCTCTTGTGTACTGATTAAGAGGCCTTATTGGCATGTACATCTGTATTAACACAGCTATCGGTGACCCGGTGAGTGTGTGTGTGTGTGTGTGTGTGTGTGTCTGGCCAGGCGCACAGCCCCGCCAGATTGATTCACAAAAGGAAAAGGGCTGCTTCACGCTTGTCATGGGGACTCAGGAGGGCTGAGAGGCCCTGAGGGCGGAGGTTGGGGGGGTGGGGGGGGTGGATGGCGCTTAAGACTCCGCCAATCCAGCATGTCCATGTGGGGCCCCACTAGGGGTTCCACTAGGGGTTCCATGTGGGCTTCATAGAAAGGTCCCATGTGGGTTTGTCCACAGTTTCCATGGTGACCACACATGTGTTTGACCAGAGCAGAATCAGAATCACAGATCTGAATATGTCATATTATTTATTCTTCACACTGTTTATCCTGTTTATATTATCTGTCATCTGATTTGCACTGTTTAAATTCCTCTGTTTTAGAAAGATCTTAGTTTGCAATACTTTTTATTTTTTAATGTAAATAACTTGTGCCTTTGACTGATGTGTTGTTGTTTTTACTGATATTTGCTGTTGTTTTACTGATATTTGCTGTCGTTTACTGATATTTGTTGTTGTTTTAACTGATATTTGTTGTTGTTTTACTGATATTTGTCATTGTTTTACTGATATTGCTGTCGTTTACTGATATTTGTTGTTGTTTTACTGGTATTTGTTGTTGTTTTACTGGTATTTGTTGTTGTTTTAACCGGTATTTGTTGTTGTTTTACCGATATTGTTGTTGTTTTACTGATATTTGCTGTTGTTTACTGATATTGTTGTTGTTTACTGGTATTTGTTGTTGTTTTACTGATATTTGCTGTTGTTTTAATGATATTTGTCATTGTTTTACTGATATTTGCTGTCGTTTACTGATATTTGCTGTCGTTTACTGATATTTGTTCTTGTTTTACTGATATTTGTTGTTGTTTTACTGATATTTGCTGTCGTTTACTGATATTTGTTCTTGTTTTACTGGTATTTGTTGTTGTTTTACTGATATTTGCTGTTGTTTACTGATATTGTTGTTGTTTACTTACTTATGTTATTGTTTTACTGGTATTTGTTGTTGTTTTACTGATATTTGTTTGTTTTACTGGTAATTGTTGTTGTTTTACTGATATTTGCTGTTGTTTACTGATATTTGTTGTTGTTTTACTGATATTTGTTGTTGTTTTACTGGTATTTGTTGTTGTTTTACTGGTATTTGTTGTTGTTTTACTGGTATTTGTTGTTGTTTTACTGATATTTGCTGTTGTTTACTGATATTTGCTGTTGTTTTAATGATATTTGTCATTGTTTTACTGATATTTGCTGTCGTTTACTGATATTTGTTGTTGTTTTACTGGTATTTGTTGTTGTTTTACTGATATTTGCTGTTGTTTACTGATATTTGCTGTTGTTTTAATGATATTTGTCATTGGTTTTACTGATATTTGCTGTTGTTTACTGATATTTGCTGTTGTTTAATGATATTTGTCATTGTTTTACTGATATTTGCTGTCGTTTACTGATATTTGTTGTTGTTTTACTGGTATTTGTTGTTGTTTTACTGATATTTGCTGTCGTTTACTGATATTTGTTGTTGTTTTACTGGTATTTGTTGTTGTTTTACTCATCTGTGTTGTCTGTCTGTAATTCTTGCATTGAACCTCAGAGCTTTTCCTCAATTTTTTGTACTTGGTACAATGACGATAAAAAAATTCTGCTTCTGCTTCTGATTGTGATCTGGTCAAACACATGTGGGATCACCATGGAAACCACGGCCAAACATGGGACCCTGGTGTGCAGCCCAGTTGTAACCCTGGTGGGGCCCACACGGACACGCTGGATGGGTGGACGGACCCGACAGCCACCGGTCCAGACATGGCACAGGCACCCTGCAGAAGAAACAGAGCCGAGTCCTGTCCAGCTGACTCCCATCTCACCCACACACAAACTCACCACAGGGACTAGGATTAACCCACGAGAACACCACAATAGGCGCACATGTCCCCCCCCGCTCCGCCAGCCCGGGCCCATTCAGGTCCTCTGTTACTCACCGTCCTAACAGGGATTAGGCTTAATGAACTGGAAGGAGTTAACAATAAATGAATCGGGGCCTATAAGCAGCCTCCTAATTCCATTTTGTGTTCTGACGCTTTTCTTTCCTCCTTTTCTGTTTGAACACAAGGTGTAATCCACTTGACTATCAAAGGTGCAGGGAGAGTATGAATTGAAACTAGCCTGGCCACATGCACATGCATAGACACCGGCTGCAGCTGATGCAGCCACTGATACCATCTGCCACTATCACTACTGACACACACACACACACACACACACACACACACACACACACACACACACACACTTTGGAGGAAAACAACAATTCAAATGTACTTTTATATTCTCTTCTAAATAAACCATTTCATAACTCATTCAAAGAAGCTACTGAAGAATGGAATAGCTAATTAAATGCATTATTATTGAAGGCAGCGTACTGTACAGTTAGTGTTGATGTAGCCCCGAGGGTGAATGTAATATGTTTGTTGTTTCTGTTTGCAACACAGCGCATTTCTGCACATTGGTGTTTTAATTTCCTCTGTAATTATGCCTTTTCCCCGGCTTTGTCAAGAAATGTTCTGACATCTCAGTATGAAATCAACTTGTTATTTTGATGATTTACAACTCAATTAGGCCGGTCACAAGATACAGAAGAAAAGATAGAAAAAAAAAAAAAAAACAAGAGACAAAACATTAAACACGCTCTTTTCCGGAGCTGTTTCTATCTCGTCTGAGAGGTTTTGTGTGGGTGCATTTTTTTTTTTTTTTTTTTTTTTGTACTTGTTTTGCTGACTGGCTTGTTTGTGTGTGTGCATTGGTGTGTGTGTGTGTGTGTGTGTGTGTGTGCATTGGTGTGTGTGTGGCTGCATGTGCATCAGTGCAGTCAGCTCCTTGCCTGCATCAGCGTGTCATTCAGTGTTTGTATTGACTCCAGTCTCTGAGGAAAAACCTGCACATTCCTCTTCCCTGCCCATGTTTTTTAATTGGAGTGGCTGTAGTGGAAAACACACACTCACTCACACACACACACACACACGCACGCACGCACGCACGCACACACACACACACACACACACACACACACCTACACACACACACACTGTGTAGCCAAGTGTGCCTGTGTGTGAATCATTCCCTTTTAATTTTTTTTTTCTGGTGGATGTTGACAACCATTTAAATGAATTATGGCATAAAACATTACACTAAAGATTGTTATTGTTTTTTTTTATAAAGTAGAGGGAAAAAAAGGTATGAAATATTAAACCAAGGGCTACATTTGCAGCATATTGTCACTGTCCCAAAAAAAAAAAAAAAAAAAAAATATATAATAATAATAATCAATAAATAAATAAAACCATGTATCTTCTCTGTAGTATCTCCTGTTATAATCATGAAATACTGTGATCAGAACATTCTAGGGAACATTTATTTAAGTGAAAACATAAATGTAAGTAAAACACTAATCAAACCTGTAGTTCACACAATAAGGCTTTAATATATATATATTTTACCACTTATTGGAACATAGTTCTAAACCTCAAGTAGCTCACACATAAAATAAGAAACAGAACAAATAAAATTATAATTTAAAATCGATCTAAAAATATAACAATACCGTAAAAATAACATTATGTGAATTATAAACTGTATATATTTTAGATACAGCTTACACATAAATAGGCCTTCTGGTACTGCAGTAGTTTATGCTTACTGTCGTTGCTATAAGATCAGTATTAATTCTACTGAATGTAAGCGAATGTGTACCATAGCAGCACAAAAAATAAACACATAAAATAAAAGTAAAGGACCGATTTGTGGTTTGGGATAATTTCATCATATTCATAAACTCAGGTGAAGTATTTTTGGTCAACATATATTTACTGTTGTATTAAAATGCTACCAATGTGACTGTGACTATATTTACTAAAACATATTTCATGCTTGTTTTGAAGTTTTGCATTTGAAAATGTT